>NW_007727865.1:293432-300458 GCF_000696425.1 Galeopterus variegatus | reverse complement strand
CCCTGATGCTGAGTGATGTTGAGCATTTTTTCATGTGTCTGTTGGCCATTTGTATGTCTTCCATTGAGAAATGTCTATTCAGCTCATTTAAACAAATAAATAAAAAAAGAAAGAAAGAAGAAAGATACAACAATCACAATAATTCATCAAACTTGTTAAAGGAAGAGAACAAAACTGAGGCCACAAGAGCTGTACAGCAATCACAATAATTCATCAAACTTGTTAAAGGAAGAGAACAAAACTGAGGCCACAAGAGCTGGAAAAGGGGGAGGGGAAGGGGAGTTAGCAAGAAATTGGTAAAGGGCCACAAAAATGATGACATTGTATAATGTTGGATATACTAATTATCCTGATTTGAGCATTAAAAAAAAAAAAGATTATCTTCACTTTACAATTTTCATAGCCAACATTTTCTTAAAACACGTATTTTAAGGTCATTCATTACAACATATATATTTTAGCTGATTTCCAATGTTTAGTAAAATTGATTATCTTCACTTTACAATTTTCATAGCCAACATTTTCTTAAAACACATATTTTAAGGTCATTCATTACAACATATATATTTTAGCTGATTTCCAATGTTTAGTAAAATTCAGATTAATTATAAAAAAATAAAAGAATTAGCAAAAGGTTACCAGAGTTGGGGTTCACTAGAAAGGACTATTAAAGCTAAACAGAGAGAACTATTTTTTAACCATAATCATTTGTACTCAAGATTATTTCTAAAATTCTATTTAAACTAGCTATAATTTTTTTCTTCTTTATGATAGATAATTCCAAACTGGAAGTAGGTTTTAAGGTTAAGTCATTATTACTATTTTTACGGGAACAAAATATCTTTAATATGACACTGAAAAGGAATTACTACTGAGAAGGTAAGATGTTAACTGTAGTGGTTCTGAAACAAGGTCAAAATAATGAGTTTATCTTCAGAGGGGAAATAACATGCATGAAGTGATATATTAATTACCTCAACATGTTATCCTACTGCCACTTTAAAAATTAATCTTTCCAGAAGTGTTCAGACCATTGTTCCTAACTTTCTTTATTGGGCTGAGGGGCAAGGAGGTTTTACATAAACTTCCTTCCCAGAACAATTCATATAAGAAGTAAAATCTATATAGTATTTTTTTATGTTCCAGGCACTGTACTGTATCTTTAACATGCATTGAATCATTTAAGCATCAGAACAGTCCTATCAGGTAAGTAATATTATTATAACAATTTTTGCAATGAAGAAATGGTGGCACAGACAAGTAACTTGTCGCATGCTAATAAGAGGAAGATTTAATAAGAATAAGCTGTGATTTGAACCCAGGCCATGTGGCTCCAGAGTCTACACAAATCTACAGCCCACGACATTCTAGTGTTTACATGTGTATATACATAGTTGTATACAAAATTATATATACCATTTCAAAAGGTCTCACTCAACTCTAGAAGCCTAGATTAAAAAATCCTCATTCTAAAAATTATTTGGCGATATTTATCATTTTAGAATATTTGAAAAATATGATGCCGTAATCAGAAGCCTCTTCTACCTAACAGAAAGAACTGGTAGAAAAAAATTGGAACAGGCTGATGGTTGACATTCTGTTTTTGATGTATCATTTAAATGAATGGAGTAGTTTCTCCTCTAGAACCAAATTCTCAGAATTTCTGGGTACCATTTATTTCTCCTGTGTTAAAGAACATAAACGTTTTAATATTTCTTCATGTCAGAATGTTTGTGGTATCTTTGGCTTGTAGATCAGGTGACCTTTCTTTCCTTTAGTTTCATAAATCATCCAGCAGCCTAGTGTCTATCAGACAGAGCAATGCTAATACTATGCCCATTTTCAACTTCTGGTAATGTTAGCCTAGCTGGTCAAAGCATGCGGAGAATATCCTAATGATGGCATCAGTTGTTAGTTGTACTAAAACTTTTACTATTTTTTTCACTTATATTTTTAAAATGCAAAAAAAAATACACTAATGCTAATTGCCCTCTGACCTCATATTAGAACACACTTCCCTTTACTCTCATACTTTGGCCACAGCCACCTTGACCTTCTTTTAGCTCCTCAAATCTACCAACCTCATTCCCTCCTCCGGGGCCTTGTACTTGCTAATCTCTCTGCCCAGAATCTCTTTCTTCTCATTGTTTAGGACTCAACTTTAATGTCACTTCCCTAGCGAAGGTTTCCTTAAGGCCCATTAGAACAGGCACTTTGGAAACTTGGCCTATTTCATGAACTCCAATGTCACCTTGGTGTAGAAAAGAGACTGGTACATAGCGCTTGCTGAATAAAAACCTATTGAATAAATAAATAATCTTCATGCTTTGCCAGATCCCATCTAGCTCTAAACCTCAACAGTCCAAATGGGCACCTTTGGGTTTCATAAAAGGATAAATAAATAAATAATCAATCAATAACATTCCCTATCTCTTTTTACAACTTTCAAGAAAGTTTGGGAATTAGACTATATGAGAGTATAATTTTATCCTTCATTTCTCTTCATTGAAAAAACAAATAATGCACACATCGGCACCTGATAATCCAATTTTATTGGCTAAAGCTATAAAATCCTTATGTCTATGGATGGCTTGAACACTAAATGTACATCCATTAAATAACTTTTTTTCCCCTAAAGAGCAGCTTTACTGCAGGCATAGTTTTCAAAAGATATTTAAAGAAACTTCTCTATATGAAACAGCAGAAAATTATAAGTATTGGATTTGTGTTGGGGAGGGAATAAACTATTTGTAGCCTAGGAGCAAAAGTGAACACTGCGTCACTGCCACCTAATCTTCGTAACCTGGAAATCAATAAGAGACATGAATTAGAGCCGAAAAGTCAATGGTACAGCCATTAAGCTTAAATCTCATGCCCCTGAATGCAAAAATAATTTTTTTAAAAATCATGACATGTAGACTTCTCTTTTCAGTTTGCTACTGGTCAATTGCATAATTATTTTATTCTGTTTTATGTTAAATAGGAGTCTCAGACTAATGCATCTGGCATCCAACTGCAAGTTGACAAAGGATGTATAATGACTCTTAAAGTGGCTTTCAGGAAAAATTCTGTCATCCTATAATCAACTTATTCATGCTGAAGGCATACTACTGTCTTTGGGGAGTATTCAAATTTGTGAAACATGCAAAAAAGGAATGAAATGACACTTTTGAGAAGGTGCTACTTAGAGAACAATTACTTATTACAGCATTTATCCTGATGGAAAATGACAAAGGATTTTACTTTTTCTTTTTTTTAAATTAACAAAGCAAGGTGTTTCCCAGCAATAATATTCCCAGCCTAGTTAATCTATCAAAATAAAAATTTGACAAGGGTCGATTTGCTTGGATAATTTATGTTTTTCCAAATTACAGCAAGAGTTTGTATGTTCTTGATTTCAATATTCCAAAAATTCCTTTATACCTTCCATTTATGTGTCTATTAAAAATTCCATAACCGTGCTTTAAGATTATAAACATCTCAGGAATCATTAAAATAGATATGCAATCTATAAAAATCATCACTGTTCCAATTCATTCCTTGCTAATTATCGTAATTCAAGCTTATATTTATTTTAGCTGGCTTCTGCTTTCATCCTCCACTTGAAGCCTTAGGTCTTAAATCTCTAAGTACGTTATGAACCTCCAACAAATCAAAAATGCAACCAACCAAACTGGACTTTGGGAGGGTTCTCCTTTGTTTACCTTTATTGCTAAGAGAGTTGCATAGTTGGAAAGGATGATCTAAATTCATCGTTTATTAAAGAGTGGCAGTCGGATCTAGCACAACTGGAAGAAAAACTGATCACAATGCCTCGCATTTATGCAGCAGCACATTACAATATACAAAGCCCTTAGCACACATTTTCATATTCAAACATTACGACATCCCCATAAAATAGGCAGGGCATATATTATTATTCCCATTTAAAGGATAAATAAATTGAAGTATGGAATGCTTAAATACTCTATAAAAGACCACACATCTTGGAAAATCGTTAAACTTGCACTAGAACCTAGGAGTTTTCTTTCTTGTTGGCCTGATATGATGCTTATTGATTTCATCAAATAACTCTGGTCCCAGATAGGTTAGATATTTTTTCTACTTTTAATTTTAATAAGTTAAATGCCAAAAAGCAACTTACTTTCTATGTAACAAATAAATCCACACAACCAAATAATACTAGTTGTCCAGTTACAGTGATAATTTTAGTTTTATTTTTTTTATAATTTAGTTGCTTATAAATTCAATGTTTTTTGTAATGCAAAGGTTTGAAATGACCCTTTAAATTTTTTTGGAACATATATTCACTCATTTACAAACTTATTGATTTAAAGTTATAAAAACTTTCAGCATTGTTTAACTTATCTATATTTATTGCAACACGGATAGCATTCAAACTGTAAAATATAATGTACTGGATAATATATCCTTTTAAAACCTTTTACTGAGCTCCTATTGGGACTGCCATATAACTGAAAACACTTAAAGGAATATTCCAGGGAATGTTGCCAAGAAGTGAATAAGAGAATCGCATTTCGTTTTTAAATGCCAGACAAAAGTCACCTAAAATGATGGTAACAGTAGTTAGAAGAAAGCAGGAAATCGGGCTGGGGGAAGGCATAATTTACATAAGGTGCTTTTTATCTAAATTTTTCTTTCTTTTGTTGAATTTGACAATTTACCAGAGCCTTTTCAGAAGTGTCTGACATCCCTTTTAATTAAGCAGCAAGCAGTAAGAAATGACAGGCAATGTGTTTCTAGAGTATTAATGCATAACTTGACTGAATTCATTCCCTCAAGAAGAGCTCTAATTCTGAAGAAAGCATTTAGTTCTGTCTCATATAGAATGTTAGCATTGAATAAAACTGCAAAGATGTATTTATTTATTTAGGTTAAATCTCTCATTTTCAGCTTAAATAAGCAATCTTTTTGTGCTACCGAAGACTCGTATACTTTTGTAAAAGTTAAGGGGGAATGGCATGTTTTTCCACTGCAATTACTTACAAGTAACACCCAGTGGTTTTATGAAGGCCAGCTAATATTTATGCCTAAATAGGAAGGTTAGTTCTGAAAAGTGAGAATGCGTTGCTAAAGTTAGATGCTTTAAGAGTTTGCTCCTAATTCAGTAAAACAAAACAGGTTATATGGAGAAATAAAATCCCATAGATTTACTATACTTGTGTAAATTGTTCTAAATCTGCTCCTGTCTTAGCTCATTCTCTCTCTTAAACAAGTTATTAGCAGTTTTCTTTCATTCTTAGGTTCCTTCTCAATGTACATTGCTCCTACTTTAACATTTCAATAGACTTCCCTTCTGGCTCTTGCCTTTGACCTTTATTTTCTGCACACAGATCAATGTCTCTTCTCACTAGTATATTCAGAGAGATGGACAGAAGGAGCATAGCAAAGTGAAAGTATCAGAACTCCAAAGAACTGGGGGGCTAGGGGAACGGGGAGGGTGCAGCAAACCATTCAGTCCTGAAAGATGGAAAGAAAAGTAGTTATTCCAGAGTCTTCTCCTAATAAGTTCCCATGACCACTGACCATATGTAATTCAGTTCCAGTGTTTCATTGTATTGTTATAATGACACTATTTTGAGCAGATTTCTAGTCATCAGAAAAACACTGACTAAGAGAGGACACTGGCTATTTCAAACATGAGTTTACTAAGTGATCCATCTAGATGTTGAGGACATCTCAACGTGGTCTAGTAGTTATTCACTGACCTAGGGCTATTTTGGTTATTCTTCAAGCTTCAAATAACTGGGGTTGGGGCAGACCCATTAACTCAGTTAATTAGAGGCGGGTATTATAGCACCAAGTTCATGGGTTTGGATCCCCATACTGGCCAGGCTTTTCCTGGTGAGTGAGGCCATGAGTAATTATCATCACTGCTTAATTCCATTTAGTAGTGATTCATCTAAAAGTTCAAAATATACTACCATTTATTTATTTATCTATTTATTTATGCATGAATAATATATATTTACATACATTAAATATTTTTAAATTAAATATATTAAATATATATTTAAATATATTTAAATGAATAATATATGATAAATGTATTATTAATATATAATATTAATAATATATAACAACATATTATTAATATATAATATATAATTTATTAATGTACAATAAATAATAATAATATATTTAAATAAATAACATTTATTTATGTGTGCATGAATAATAATATAATGCATGTCTGGTGTGGGGATCCAAAGCCTTGATTTTGATGTTACATGGTTGCACTCTAACCATCTGAGCTAACCACCCAGAGCAATATAGTATATTTTAAATGAACAACACTAGTTTAGCTTTTTGTTGAAAGATCTTCTCATGCATAGAATACCACATTGAGTGGAGAAACATGTCAAATTGTTGGTGTTCTAGACCACTATCAATCCTAGCCTACCATGAAGCCCATGACACAAGCGTGGCAAGGATTTTTGAACAGAAACCTTCACCTCAGCTCATTGCTATGAACACTTTTTGTGAAATGTTTTGGCTGCCATGTAGTTTCATCTGTTGATTTCACAAATGAACTCTCATAACATTGTTGGTGGGAATGTAAAATGGTGCAGTCACTTTGGAAAAAATTGACAGTTACTCAAAATTTAAAAATAAAGTTACCATGTGATCCAGCAATTCCACTTTTAGGTATATATCCAAGAGAAATTAAAACATGTCCATACAAAAACTTGTACACAAATTCTCATAGGGACATTATTCATAATAGCTAAAAAGTGAAAAGAGGGGCCGGCCCGGTGGCGCACTGCTACAGTGCGCCGCTTGGGAAGCGCGGCGGCGCTCCCACCGAGGGTTCGGATCCCACATACAGACCGGTCGCTCACTGGCTGAGCAAGGTGCTGGAGCAACACCGAGGGTTGCGATCCCGTTGCCAGTCACGAAAAAAGACAAAAAGGAAAAAAAAAAAAAAAAAAAGGGAAAAAAACCCACATATCCATTGACTGATAAAAATGAAATGTGTCGTACCCATGCAAGGGCCTGTTTTTT
>NW_007727865.1:240371-292592 GCF_000696425.1 Galeopterus variegatus | reverse complement strand
TTGCCGGTCCGGGCCCGGTACGGGCGGAAAACTGAGGGTTGGGATCCGTTGCCGGTCACGAAAAAAGAAAAAAAGGAAAAAAAAAAAAAAAAAGTGAAAAGAACCCACATATCCATTGACTGATAAAAATGAAATGTGTCGTACCCATGCAATGGACTGTTATTTAATAATAAAAAGAAATGAAAGTACGGACACATGCTACTACATAGAAGAACCTTGAAAATGTTATTCTAAGTGGGAGAAACCAGTTATGAAACGCCATATATTATATTACTTAATCGATATGAAATGTCCAAAATAAGAAAATCTATTGAGACAGAAAGGATGTTAGTAGTTGCATAAGGTTAGGAAGTAGAGAAGGAGGGAAGGATGGAGAGTGACAGCCAGTGATCATATTATTTCGGGGGGATGAAAATGTTCTAAAATTAGTTAGTAGTGATGTTTGTGCAACCTTGTGAATATATTAAAAAGCATTCAATTGTACAAGTTAAATGAATAAATTTTATTATATGTAATTACATCTTAATAAAAATGTTTTAAAAAAAGCCTTAAATTAACAATTAATGAAGCTTCTACCACTACTGTAAAAGGAATATAAATACTCCTGGTCTCAAAAGTAAGTGGATTGTAAAAATAAATACTAAATTAAGAAAATGAAAATACAAATAACAGATTGGGATGTTGCTTTGCCTCTCACGGATTTGTCACCCCTTTTCCCCTGGTTGATGGAGCCACCAAAGATGACTCAAAGCCCTTCTCTTCTGAGCAGTGAGCAGCCCCAAAAAGGGATTAATCTCCCAGAACCCTCAAGAGCGAGGCATTCCTTCTGTTTGGGAAATTAACCCCAAATTGGGGTTCTCTTCCCACATTCATTCTCCAGACCAGGAAGTTTCAGGAAGAAAACATGGGTGGGATTTTTGCTAAGTATGGTTTAACAAGTTTAACGATAGAAGCTGGTAACATTCAGTAAGACAAGCAAGGTGACATTCCATAATGCAATTTTCAAGAAGTTAAGTTGATCCACCAACAAAAGCCTGATTCTAGCAAACATTCTCTTCTTACAGCAATCTTTACATATCAATCAGTAACTTGTCTGTCCTTGAACCAGCAACCTTGCTGTGTTACAATTCTTTATCTTACAACAGAGACTATAGCCTGGGGAAAATGTCCTGTCCTTTGCAAGGTTAACTTCTGAAACCACAAGGCTTTGGAAAACCAGGCCCTGTGAAGTACATTTGCTTTATGTCTACTCCACATTGGGAGAAAATATTTGCTAGACACATATCTGATGAAGAACATATATCCAGAATTTACAAAGAAATCTTAGAACTCATTAACAAGAAGACAAAAAACCCAATCAAAAAATGGTCCAAATATATGAACAGATATTTCTCCAAAGAAGATATATGAATGGCTAACTCGTGCATGAAAAGATGTTCAATATCATGAGTCATTAGGAAAATGCAAATTAAAATAAGGAGAAAACATTTCACACCTACTAGAAAATAACAAGCCTGACTATGACAATTGTTGGCAAGAACATGCAGAAATGGGAACCCTCATACACTGATTTTTGGTGGGAATGAAAAATGGGGCAACCACTTTAAAAAGAGTTTGTTATTGTCACAAAAACTTAAACATGAAACTACCATTTAACCCAGCAATTCCACTCCTTGGTATTTACCTAAAAGAAATGAAAACTCACATCCACACTAAGACTTGCACATGAATACTTATATTAGCTTTATTCATAATAGTCCCAAACTGGAAACAACCCAAATGTCCACCAGCTGGTGAATGGGTAAACACAATGTGGTGTATACATACAGTGGAATGTGATTCAGCAATGGGAAAGAGTAGATTGATGCTCATTGTATGCTACATTATGAATGATCCTCCAGGCCCCCCTGATGAGTGAAAGAAACCAGACATAGGAGACCACATCTGTATAGTATTAACAAAAAAGGCAAATTTAAGGAGACAGCAAGTAGATTGGTGGTTTCTAGGGCTGGGGTAAAAAGTAAAATTGACTATAAATAGGCATAAAGGATCTTAGTGGGGAATTATAATGTTCTGCAACTGGTTGGTGGAGGTAGTTACACCACTTAGTAAACTTACTGTCACTGTATTTTCAGACCTGACATGAATGAATTTTGTGATGTATAAAACATACTTCAATTAAGTTACTTTTAAAAAAAGAAGTTTCTTTAGAGCATGACACAGAATAGATTACTAAGAATCTAAGTACTAAGAATGACACAGAATGAAGTTGAAGTGCTAAGATCATGGTTGCTGTTATTCTTCTGATTGTCATTGCCAGGACATAAGAGAAAGCTAATGGCCCATGTGTAATTCATCTTGCCAAAAGTTCATCTAATTCCTGCCCACAAGAGAGAAAGCCTAGTTACAAATGGACTCCTAGGAACTTGTGGGGCAAATAAGAATTCTACCTTTTCTTGGCTGTACATGTTAGAGCCCCCTGGGTCAACATGGACTGCAAGGAAGGACTGGGTTGGCAGCTGACTCTGTCCTGACTCTGCTTTGGGGATGTGAGATGCTGAGATTTTGGAGAATCTGTTTCTGGTAGGGGATGGAGAATTCTGTAATGTGGTTGAGTAACCTGTAACCTGCTTAATCTGAACTGATTTATTTTTTGAATTTATCATTTTACAAATGAAGATGAGACAGAAAAGAAGCAAAAATGGAAGTAAGAAATCTTGCAAGAAATCTATCACAATATTTTAGGTTGGAGATAAGGGCTTTGACCAATGTAGTGGCCGCAATTAGATACCTTTTAAAGACAGAGTCAACAGAACTTGATGATAGAGTGAAAGAAGAGAGATTAAGAATAAAAATCAAGTCTGACTTGTGTTTTCAAATAGAGGAGGCTTGTATAGTTAGATATTTTACTGTTGAACCAGTTACCGCAGTAGACCTTCTTAAGTATTATTATTATTCAATTTGTCAGGATATACATTAGTCAAAAAAAGTGTGTGTGTAAATATATCTATAGCCATATATATATTTAAATGTATTCATATAGAATGATGTGTATATGTTATATACATAATAAAGTTATGTAAATAATAAAATATATAACACAATATTGATATATAATACTTATTATATATTACTAAATATAATATATATATATATATCGTAAATAATAAAATATATAACACAATATTGATATATAATACTTATTATATATTACTAAATATTATATATATATATATATATATATAAAATATGTATATTTTCAACTGGTAACTAAGCAGATGTCAGACCCTTCTTTGTCATTAATTCCTTCATCAGCCTGTAAGAAGTTTTGACTCAACCAAAAGTCTTTCAGACACTGGCCGCACCCTGAGAGTCAGCTCTATTTAGGGACTTGCAGCTGGAAGGTGGTTTGGTATTTGATCTTACTGTAGGTGTGTCAAGCTACAAAGAAATGGTGTTCTGACTCAGTTGGCTCTGTACTCAATGGGGAGGAAGTGTTTGGTATGTTCTTGTTTATTTAGATAATGCTGCATAATCCAGTAAAGAGCAGGTACACAGTACAGCAGATGTACAAACTTCCTGCCTTTGAAGACAAATCCCATAAGTCCCCAATTATAAAAGATAAGAAAATAAAGGTAAGAGGGAAGAACCTGATGATGAGCCAGCTCCTGTCCTTGGATCTCCTGAATTTACCCTAGTTAAAGACAGGTTTTCCACTCAGAGTGGCCCTGTTGTTTAACTCAGACCCCAGTTGTTTTAAAGACTAGTACTTCTACTTGCCATTTACAAGTGAAAAGAAAAGGGAAACTGACAGTTTTTGCATTTCCATGCACTAAGTACTATAGAGGAATTATCAGTCATACCTTATCTGTTTCTTGTAATACCCTTGCTAATAAATTATTTACACACCAAATTTAGAGATATGAAAGCCAAGCTTCTGATTAAGCAGCTTACCTAAGTTCAAACAGCTAGTAAGTGGGAGAGTTGGAAATTTTCATCTGTTAACCCTAAAGATCAGTTTTTGTTTTCCCGCTATACCATGCAGCAAGGAAGGAGATGATTAGCCACGTTCTCAGAAACAGAGAGAGAGAGATGGAAACATTAGAAATTTCTACTGTCTTTTAAAGTTATATCTTTAATGATCACAAACGTTTGTATTTAGGTGACTTTGCTTTAATTCTTAAGAGCTACAAAGGAATAGTAATACAGAAGATTTAACTCTCCCAGAGCATAATATGCATTTTTAAAGATATGATTTTCTCTGAATTGTGATTGTCTTTGTCACTGTTTATAACAGTATACACTTTAAATATCTTATTTTACAAACAAGGAAAGCAGGTAAGATGGACACTAGTCTGACCCAGGAAAACAGCTTAAATACTGTCAGTCAGCATGTCAATACACTTATGGGCCAAAAAACATATCTGGAAGCAGGACATAGGTTGTAGATCAATCAGGCATTTAATTAATATGTATTTAGGTCTTTTATGTACTAGGCACTGGACATAAGAAAAGTTATGTACAAGATTTTACTTGTCCTCCAAAGTTTGTAAACTTAGAGGGAAATTGTGATCACACACACACCGTTGGGAAAATAGGATAGGTTGTCAGGACCCTTGCCTAGGCCACTGTAAGCAAATTTTGTGTGTGTGTGTGTGTGTGTGTGTGTGTAGTTAGTGCACATGCACACCAATATATCTTTTTAGTTTTGTTGTTATTCTTGTGTTCTTCAGAGAGAGAGAGAGAGAGGGAGGGAGAGAGAGGGTTTTAGAGAAGCAGGCGGGTGGGCGTCAGACTCAGGTGGCTACGCTGCACAACCATGCTTTCCAACCTATGGCTTCTGAGGACCTTTTGGCCGGTTACCTACCTCATAGACCTATGTGTAAGGGGTCTGGTGATGCAGCCTGGAGTGTGAGGGGTCTGGGGCCCAGCCTGGCATGTAAAGGGTTTGTGACCCTGTCTGTGAATGGGCTTGAGGGGTCTGTGAGCTCCAGACCCAGCGTTAGCTCAGCAATTGGCCCAGTCGGTACAGGATTATGGGTAGGTAAAAGAGCCCGACAACTGGCATAGTTGAGTAGCTAGACAATTGGTGTCACAGAGGATAACAGTGCTACACACACACACACACACACACCCCACCCACTATAAAATTTAGCATGCAATCACTGCAGCCTTATAGCACTTGATTTCCATCATTCATGGCAGACTAGGCATCATTCCAGGCTGGCACGATGAGGTAACACATGATACAGACTGTGTCCTTTTAGCTTGGCCGTGAAGACGTCTACTTCAATAGAGAATTGAAGACATAGGTTCTCACTGGCACTCTTTACCAACTGGAACTCTGATAGAACGAGACTTTTCCTTTTCAATGTACTTCTACTGTGCCTTGAGAAACCACTTTGACTTTGCAAGAGGAGCTATGATACTGCCTGTTCTGCCACACATTTCAGTAGTTTTGCATATATGTTGTATCCAGCAGGTTGATAATTTGAGAGTTGAAGTATCTACAGGCACAGGGAACAAGAAAGACACCAACACTCAGTGTTACTGTGTACAAAGCTGGCTGTCTGTACAGACCAGAATAATGCAAAACCATGATCACTAGAAATCACCTGAGACAATAGGAGCCAACCATCCTTCAGGATCAGAGGACGCCCTGGAATGTAGTCAACTATACATCACAAAACTCATGTACAAAATGTCAAGGACAATGCAGGAGGACCAGGGAAGGAGGTGTCTAAGTTGTTGATAAAGAAAATTTCCTTTGCAATAATATTTTGATCCTGATGAGCACAGAATCATTTGGGTGGTGGCCAAGAGCATGTGGGTGAAATCATATAGATTTCTGCCTCACATGAAGAAAATGCTCGATCAGTTCCAGTTGACTATGAAGGAAGTTACCCTTGCTCTAGATAACAGAGAATTTTGCAGGCCTGTGAATAGTTAAGATAGCCATGCAATATTTTAATCACATACAGACTCAGCTATGGGATGAACATCATCTCTCATTTCCCTGGATCTTTGGTGAGATAAAGGTTAAGACAACTCATCAAAAAAATAAACTTTAAGAAACATTCCTTTGTAATACATGAAAATTGATTAAAAACAACTCGCATTTTCAACGCTAATAGTAGAGCCACTGTACTAATAAGTAATGTCTTGATTAAGAAGTGGCTCATCAGATTGTCTGGGTCACTTTGTTCCTTCTCTTTTCTTTTTTCCCTTTATTTTCCTTACCCTGCAGAAGAATCAAAGGCAGATGGTAACTGGGGGAAGTGAGTTAGGGACTCTACAGAAAATGCCCTGGCACTATAAAAAAATTAATCTGGTGCTTCTTTAATTAATATCAACAATATGCACAATGTATGCTGAGTATCCTCAAGATAAAGCACTCTTTTCTCTCTGGAAAAGTCCATTATGAAGTTAAGAGCAGGAGATCAGAAGCCTTGGTTTGAATCTGGCCTCACTGCCTAGTAGCTATGTGCCTCCTACAAGTTACTTTATCTCTCTGGGCCCCAGGGAAATAAGGGTACAATAGTACCCATCGCATAGGGTTGTTACGAAGATTAAATGAGTTTATATTCCTAACGCACTTAGAATAGTGTCAGACACATGGTAAGCACTAAGCGAATATTTTTTAAACAAAGTAAATAAGGTTTCCTGCTCAGTTTTGGAAAATACTCCTACAATTTGGCTTTCTTAACACAATTCTTTCCATCTAACTGTCAATACATATGAGGGTACTTCAAAAAGTTTGTGGAAAGATTTGTATTATCTTTTAATTCTATTTTTTCCATGAACTTTTTGAAGTACCCTTGTCTATACGTGGTATAAATCATTCCAGTAAAAATCATGCCTGTGAGTCTCACATTCTTTGTCCATCTCTACGAAAACATTTTACTAGAAATCCCTGTTATGCTTTCCTTTAGCCCTCATTTTATCACTCCAGTTCCATGGAACACAGCTCTTTCCATAGAATTAGAGAAATAAAAGATCCCTGGAAAGGTCATTAATTTTTTTCTTACTTCTGCCACCCACTTTCAATCCAGACCACACACATAAATCATCCCAGACTTTTTCTTCATCATGATGTGGTTTCCACTCATGTCTGCTCTGCCCTAAAGAAAAGAATTTGCTACAGGTGGGCAATTCGGTACTAATGGTATTACCCTATGTTTTGGGGGAAAGTTTGAAGGTAAATAGTCCCACTAACATTGACAGTTTTACAGGTTTCTTGTCACTGATCAAATTTAATTGTTTCCTGTGCCATAGTTGAAAATGCAGAAGTCAACTTCTCACTCACAATTCATGTTCAGACTGAATAATCTCACGGCAAAACTCTTAAGTTGCTTCTATAATGGACTCCCCCCTCCCTTTTTCTTAGACAGTGACTGCAAGGTGAAAACCTGTTATTTCATTCTGACTAGGTCATAAATTCTAATTAAATCCTATGACTTCATAAGAAAATATAGCTAGTCAATTTAGTTTTTTTAAAAAAATAAAGACAGGGTTTATATGGGATTGCAGTGTGTAAGCTGGTTGAAATATTCACTATCAATTGGTTGACTTAACAACTACATATAGAGATAAAACCTCGGTTAAAAAAATCCCTGTGGGTTTAAAATACTGGCTTGAGATTGATTGCATGCTTTTCAAGCATTATATTTTCAGCAACTGGTGGGTACAGTATTAAAATGAGTAAGACAGTGTGTTTTATTTTAGACAACCCCCCAAACTATTCTTGAAAAATATTCTGCTTATATCTGGTATCTGCTGTCCTTCAGAGTTCATATAAATAAAGCCATGTAACCTTATGAATTCTCTGGGAATCTCCCTTGATTTGCTGCTGTATCTGTACAGAGTAGAGGGCAGGGACTTCTTAGTCTGTGGAGGATACAGTCCGATGCAAATGATGCTACGAAGGCTGCTGCCTCAAAACACTTCTCCTGAAGACCGAAATTACATAATTTGGCAATTCATTTATTCAAGTTAAGTCTCCTTACCTCTTGATGCTTTGAGAGATACAGCATCCAACTCCTATCTCTTGGGTGTGAGTGAAGTTTCCTCAAAACACTTCTCCTGAAGACCGAAATTACATAATTTGGCAATTCATTTATTCAAGTTAATTCTCCTTACCTCTCGATGCTTTGAGAGATACAGCATCCAACTCCTATCTCTTGGGTGTGAGTGAAGTTTATTCCCTGTTTCACTCCTTGCAAGGAGAGGCTAAGGCAGGGTTAAAGCAGTGAACATCAATGTTTTCTCTGATTTTTGAAAAGAGCAAAGAGAGCTCCATTCATTTAACAGTTAATTCTTTGACACTCATATAAGACTGGTGCAGTCCCAGGCATCATAGATTTAAAGAAAAAGGAAAAGAAAACAGTTGTGGTCCCCTAGAGGGAAGACAATTTGATAATTGAATGTTGTACACACAGATTAAAAAGTGGAGAATCTGGCAGCTGTTGCAACTGAAGTATGGATCAGGTATTTGGGGAGAACAGGGAAGGATATATATAATTCCACCTGGAGAGATCAGAAAAGGCCTCCCTTGGGGAAGAGTTATTTAAGTCTGGTGTTGAACGAAAAATAGGAGTGCATTGAGCATCAAGACAATGAAGAGCATTGCAGGCAGAGGAAACTGCATGCCAAATGGAGAGGTGATAGAGACTGAAGGACGGTCATGGAGCCACAGATAGACCATCATCACAGGCAGAGGGAGTCTGTAATGAACCGATGGTAGATTCCATGGAGAAGGTTGTCATGGGTCAGATCATAATATGCTAAGACTCCAGGCCTCCTGCAGATCACCGATTCTCATAAAAAAAATTAGGGGCCCACATGCCCCATTCCATGGGCATGTCCAGGTTAATGCACAATTCCAGATGAACTAGCACAACTTCAATCTTTCCTTCTTAAGAAAAATGTGTCTAAATCCCATTGAGAGAATGTTAATAGAAGCGTAGTTGTATTGTTTGCATTTTTCATTTTCTATATATTCTAATGTTTTGACTTCTTAAAAAACTTTCTGGGTGAGAAGAGCTGCCCTTCCTTGGCTGGCCAGTACTTAGAGATAGCAAAGGACCAAGGCCGGAGTTTGCCTTTGATATGTAAACTAACCAATCCAGAGCCAGACCTCTGGCCCATACACTGCAGGAGGCAATATTCTTCTGCCTTAATCATTCCAGGGCCAGGAACCAAGAAACTAGGAGCCACCCCTATAGCTTAGAGCCCACTGAAATTGTTCAAACTAACCAATTCGGAGCTATTTACCCTGCCCAAGGAAACCCCAGTGAAGGCTCTGGCCTAGACTTTCCCCACTCCTGCTTTCTGCCTCCTGACCACCCCAAGGCTTCCCCATGTTGCTCTGTGTGGTGTGTTGGGTCTCATGTTTCCAGGATTTGTGAGGATAATAAACTTTTCTTTCCCGTGTCTCTTCCTGTGGCTGCACCTGACTGATCATCACATAACAATATCCTAAAATCCTTCCTTATTCATCAAAAAAAAAAATGGTGTCAAAATCCAGTTCTTCAATTCCAGTTAGATATACATGTATGTTTACGCATGTGTGTGTGTTCAGCAAGTATACAAAGCTCTCCTCACACAATGTGCAATGCTAGCAAGGTGAAGAACTACTCTCAGGCATGATGAAAAGCAATAAAGGCATAGTGTAAAGAGAATGGCATGTTCAATTTGCATTCTGGCAAGATTGCTCTATTTATAATGGGGGGGACGGATTGAAGCAGGTACAGTGTGGAAGCAGAGCATATTAGAGGTTATTTCAACACTCTAGAAGAGGAATTGAGGTTGTGCCAGTTTGAATAGAGAAGAAAGAGAGATGCATGAGGAGTGGAAGGGGAAAATTTTGCTCACCAAAAAGTATGGATGGTGTGGGATAGGGAGGGAATGGGATGCTTAGATGTCAAGACTGGCAAGGAATTGAGGTTGTGCCAGTTTGAATAGAGAAGAAAGAGAGATGCATGAGGAGTGGAAGGGGGAAATTTTGCTCACCAAAAAGTATGGATGGTGTGGGATAGGGAGGGAATGGGATGCTTAGATGTCAAGACTGGCAACAGCAGATCAGAAATGGAACGAAAGGTAATGCGATCATGTTAGAAATGTTGAGACTTGGGATGGCACAAATTCATATTTTCCAACTTTTGATTCTTGGAAGGCTAGTGAGAGAAGAGAAGAGAAAGTTTAGAGGTCAAATAACATAATTAGAAATAATTGATTTGTATAGAGCAGGATTTGGCAAACTTTTTCTGCAAAGGGCAAGAGAGTAAATACTTTTGCTTTTGAAAGCCTTATACTCTCTGTCACGGCTACTCCAATCTATTGTTGTAATGTGAAAACAGCATAAACAATATGAAAGCAAATGGGCTTGGCTGTTCCAATAAAACTTTATTTATAACAGCAGGCAGCAGGCCAGATTAGGCCTTCCATTCATCGTTTATTGACCCCTGATATAGAGGCAGGCTTCATACATAAAAGATACCATGAGAAATATTTTCTCTGGAATTTTACAGGAAGGCCACATTTACTATCATTAAGTCAAATCTTTTTTCAATTGGCTAAATTCCAAGGGCATGTTCAAAGCTTCCATCAATTGTTATGTTTCCTTTCAGTGCAGATTCCTATCACGCATATGTATTTTTTCATAATTAAAGGCCAGCAGGCTTCAAATACAAAGCAGTTACCAATTTACATTAAGCCCGTATCAATAAACCTGAGGATAGAGAAGAATAAATTGTTTTCAGTTGAGAAGTATATGTATGTGTGTGTATTTGTGTGTGTATATATGTATCTGTGTGTATATAAAATTATATCCTCTCAGAAAATATAAAATACTCAACTACAAATTCTGGTGGAAAATCTTCATAGGCTACTAGCTCAATTACTCTAAGATTTAGAGACCAAGAACATTAATAATGTTTTAATGTCTTACAAAAGTGATTTCCAATAAAAAGAAACAAAATCTCCAGAGATGGTAGTCAAAACTGATCTCTCTGCAGTGACTGACATTTACTTTTGAAAGCCAAGAAAGCTGTCCCTGTGTACCTGGTAGGAAAAATGTGACTTAGTCTTTAAAACTGTGCATTAGGCAACACTTCTTAATAGGCAGCCAAAAATACGTTGCCTAATGGAATATCATGTTGAAATTCTATTCCCACTAGTTATATCCTTAATGGGTTCCTGTCAAAAGATGGAATAAAAATAATGAGCAGATATCTATACTTCTTTTCTTATCCTTACATAGATTTTTATTTTTTGTAATAAAAAAGTGCCATATAAAGAAAAGGAATGTAGAATTGTGTGGAGATGTAATCTGAGCTCATATTTCCAACTTTCATAAGATCTATTTAAAATTATTACAGCACAGTGAAGGAAAACACTGAATAGACCTACAGTTCTCTTTCACTGAGATTTAGTTTGGTTTTAAAGTTGTTCTTTTGATCTGTTGTTGGTATCTGTCTCTATGGCAATGATACTTATTCACAAATATTCGTACTGCAGGTTGATCTGAATATGCAATTAAAAAGTTTCTCTTAACCATTTATCATTTCTCCTTGGTTAACACTTTTTGTTTTATTGTATTTTCTATAGCATTAAGAATGTGGTAATTTTCGAGTCTGGTGATTGGAGAGATGCATTTAACCTACAGTTATTTTCTTTATTTTCCCTCTTCTAGTATCTCTTTTGCAGTCCTCTTATTTGCCAATTTCTTGTTACTTTGCAAATGCTTCATATTATACCAGTTTGAAAACAGAAGCCAGTTATTTTTTAAAAAGAGAGTTTAATACTTTAAAACTGTTAACTAGGTATGAAGTTGTTAACTAGGTAACTGAAAAGGGAAGAAGAAAATTCTTAGTCAGAGATCAGCGAACATTTTTTGTAAAGGGCCAGATAGAAATAGTTCAAGTTTTGTGGCCCATCACAACTACTCAGCTCTACAGTGGAAGCAAGAAAGCAGCATCCCCAGACACAAGGGGTAGGCCTGGGTGTTCTGTGTAATAAACCTGTATTTACAAAAACAGGCAGCAGCAGGATTTAGCCTGCAGGCTGGAGTTTGCTGTAGTAGACAGGGTTCTCCAGAGAAACAAAACCAATAGGATATATGCAGATACACGTAAGAGGGGATTTATTATGACAGTTGGCTCGCATGATTATGGAGGCCAAGAACTCCCATGATAAGCTGCTGTCTGCAAGCTGGAGACCTAAGAAAGCAAGAGGTGTAATTCTGTTTGAGTCCAAAGGACTGAGAACCAGTGGGGACACTGGTGTAAGTTCTGAAGTCCAAAGGCCTGAGAACCAGGAGCCCCAGTGTCCAAGGGCAGGAGAAGGCAGATAGATGACTCAGTTCAAGGAGAAAGAGAATTTACCCTTCCTCTGCCTTTTTGTTCTATTTCAACCCTCAGTGGATTAGATGATAACTGCCCACATTGGAAAGGATTATCTTTTTTACTCAGTACATTGATTCAAATGCCAACTGGAAACACCCTCACAGATACACACAGAAATAATGTTCTTCCAGCTATCTGGGCATCCCTTAGCCCAGTCAAGCTTACACATAAAATTACCCATTATATTTTCCATTGAGGTAGCAACCACAGGAGGCAGCCTCCATCCTTAGGATAAAGGGAATAAAAAGACAATGTTGGGTTGTTAAAATCTGGATACTTAGAAGAGGGTCCTCATAAACCTGGGACCCAAACCTGTGAGGAGGGGGCACTGGATGGCCTATGCTGGTATGTTTGGGGTTGTACAAAAAAGTTGGTTCTGCAAATGTTGGAAAAAGTACATACTGGATTTCACCAGAAGGAACTGCCACTTCCCTGGTGAAGAAGCATTGTGGGGCTGATGTTCCTGCACATCATCAGCAAGCCAGCTGGAAGCTCAGGGAGGAACCAATAGGAAGGCAGAAATTTTTTGGGTTTTTTTTTTTTTCCTCCTGTAGTCGTGCAGTCTCCCCTTAGCACCTCCTACTGGTGAGCAAGCTGGCAAAGCAGAAGTGCCATCAGCAGAGTCCCAGCATCGGCATGACAAAGAATAGAAGGGCAGGTTTGAGCTGAGAGGCAATAACTTAGTAATTGGCACACACAACAAAATCCAACATTCTCTTTTAGCCAATGGTTTAGAATTAAATTATACTGGAAATCCCTCAGATTATCCCATATAGGTTTTTTTTTTTTTTTTTTTTTTTTCCTCCTGTAGTCATGCAGTCTCCCCTTAGCACCTCCTACTGGTGAGCAAGCTGGCAAAGCAGAAGTGCCATCAGCAGAGTCCCAGCATCGGCATGACAAAGAATAGAAGGGCAGGTTTGAGCTGAGAGGCAATAACTTAGTAATTGGCACACACAACAAAATCCAACATTCTCTTTTAGCCAATGGTTTAGAATTAAATTATACTGGAAATCCCTCAGATTATCCCATATAGGGGACTATTCCAGATTGGAATTATGCCCAGACTTCCCCAAATCTACCAAGTTTTGATAAAATAAAGATTGGCTGGTGGTTTAAAATCAGTAAGAAGACAGTTATATGTATGTATGTATGTATTATTTATAACTCTGAATATATATCAGTAATGACCCAGCTCTTAGACTTCCCCAAATCTACCAAATTTTGATAAAATAAAGAATGGCTGGTGGCTTAAAATCAGTAAGAAGACAGTTATATGTATGTATGTATGTATGTATGTATGTATGTATGTATGTATGTATTATTTATAACTGAATATATATCAGTAACGACCTAGCTCTTCATTCTTAGAAAGGAATATAATCTGAAATATATCTCTATTTTTCTGTTGTTGTTAAAACATAATTTCTTTTATCAAGCACTGGTGGTAGCACATAGTACTCATAGTTTCCATTATTTAAATTCTTTTTTAGAAAATAAAATGTTAGCAACTATATGTCAGTTCTTTCTTCTTTTTTTTGAATGTCAGCGGTTGATGAAATGCAAAAGCTCTGGAAATTGTTTATGAGAATACCTAGTCCTGATGGATTGACTGATTGACTAAATGATTTATCGATTGACAAGTGATGAAGGATGCTGGAGTGAATCAGGCAGGGCTATTCTGAGAAACATCCTTTGAAGATATATTAAAAGTTGGACAGTTTGTCACTCAAGAACAAAGTCTCTAGAATGATGCACTGAATTTTAGTGCTCTGGAAGTCAGAATGGCCTTATGTGTACATGACCTTAAGTTTTTGTGTACACATAGATAATACATAATACATGACATACAAATTACATTGATTTCAGTGTAGAAATACCTGCTAGTCTTGCATAAGAACACAGCTGTCTCTCAGTTCTACCACCTGTACTATACTTTATAGCTTTAAAATTTTTTTCCGAAATAGTTTGTTATTTCAACATCTTGCTTACTCTTTGGGCTTTAGCTTGTCCTTGAATAATATTTTCTTGATGCGGCAAAACTGTACAGCATAATTGGCAGTCTGTTACTATGGCATGGGAAAATCCAGAGTTGAACTAAAGCAAATCTTCAAGCCATCTACAATATTACATTTCTAGTGATGGCTTACAGATACCTATTTATATCTCCCTCTAAATATTTCATATCTTCCCTATTACTAAGAGTTAATCTGCAATTCTCCTGAGGGCTTTTCATAAGTGTACATAGAATATCATTTTTTTGTGTTGGAAATCACCACACATTATTTTTATTTCATAAATTTGGTAGAATCTCAAAAAAAGTTACCTGGTGAAGAAATAATCAAGAAGATTGATAATGACTCATTCAGTGCTATTCTGCACACAATACTTTGTTATCATGGCCATCGTGGGGAGGGGTGTGCATGGTCTTAGTACATTGATTCTGAGTTTTTAAAATAGAATACTCCCAACTCGCCTGCCCTAAGGAGACTAAGAATATTAATGGCTTAATATTTGCAAGCTGCTATATATTCTCACAGCAAAGGACTACATATCTCATTTGTAAAACACAACCTCAAGAAATAGAACTATACATGAAATAAGCCATACCAAAAGTACATTTTACTTTCTACTATAAGAAACCAATGTCCATTATTAACCAGCTTCCAAATTGTTGATTTGTATTAACTCTTTTACTGTTTGGCCACAGGAAAAATGAAGACAGCATTTTGATCACAGCGTCTTCTGTCAAGAAAAGCTGAGGGCTTCTTCTATGGGTAAATGGTTTTAAAATCCCACAAAATTGACACATTTTAGATGTCTGCTCAGCAAACATAAGTGCTCAAAATCATGAAGATTTTGGAGGCCATAATTTTCTCAGCTGGATGAAGTAGATAGCACTAAGAGGCCTCATAGATCATACCATGTTGTCATTTGTTATGTTTTAGCACACTACAGAATTTGTGTTGTCAAGAACATTGGGTGGGGTGATTTATTAGCTAGAATTGATCATGCTGCTAATAGCCCAGATGGCTTGAATTTTGGAGTGGGGAGATTTCTTGTCACTGAGCATGAAGAAATAAATGCTAAGTTGCCAAGAGACAAAGGGGCCTTGACTTAGAAAAAACTCATTTACCTGCCACATAGGGACAACATCCAAGAAGCAGTTTTTGTTTTCCTTCAAATGCACACTTCGGACTCTTATTTTTTGCCTCAGGGAGCAATGGACATTTTATGTATGTGAAATGTTTTTCTGCAGTGGAGCAAACTTTTGTGAGCCCTCCCTCTGGGACGATGTGAGCAGTGCTTTTAGAGTTCCTCTTTGGTTTCTGCTGCAAGTACCAAAAACATGACCTTGCCTGCAAGGCTTTTGCAGCTGAATGTCTAGAGCTTTGACGTTTGCATTGACTTTCAGCAATTTCCTGTAGGCTAACACCTGGAAGCCATCACCTGCAGCAGTCCAGGGCACTCTCCCTTGCCCTGCATTGCAACATGGCTGTTAAGGGAGAGGCATTGACCCACCAGGCAACACAAACAGGACAGACACCAGATTGCCTCATATAAAAATGACAATGCCTGCTCAGAGCTGATCTTCATGATTATTCAAAAACTCAGATGAGATTGGAGGAATAAAAAGAGCAAAGTTAAGGGAGAGGCATTGACCCACCAGGCAACACAAACAGGACAGACACCAGATTGCCTCATACAAAAATGACAATGCCTGCTCAGAGCTGATCTTCATGATTATTCAAAAACTCAGATGAGATTGGAGGAATAAAAAGAGCAAAATATCCCTGAACAATAAGCAACTCAATTTTCCTTTTTGTCCTAGGTGTTATATAGTCAGGCAGACATTTTTCCTCAGTTTTCCCCAATAACAACTCGCCCTTCCTCTCTATTGATCTGCATTCTGTTTATTCAAAGGTAGCATTCGAAAACCAGGACCTTGGGCTTTACCATACCCCACCAGTCAGTGCTCATGCTAGAGTCTTGTTAGCTACTCTCCTGTTGCAATTAGAATAACTAAATATAAAGTGACAGTGACAACGCTTGGGAAGAGTGAAATTGGTTCCCTATTTTGAAGAAGCCTTGATACATTATCAAGTTTGAGGCTGGCTTCATGTAGTTTGCAATTAAATGTTTTCTTTATAACATTGAGTCACATGTACACGAGGGATTTATTCTTCAAGTTTACTTATAGAAATATAATAAAGCCCTCGTTGTCTAAAAAGTTTAAGTGCTGATTAAAAATGGATTTGTCACCTGATAAATGTGTACTTAGAAGAAGAGCATTTGTTCCTATGGAGGGATGCTGAGCTTGAGAAATTTCTGTAATTAAGAACATCTCTCTTCAGGTGAATGGCATATGAACATGTCTAATCTTGTACACAATCATTCTTCTATACAATGATATGTATCCTGTGCAAATTTGCAATGCTCCCTTTAAAAGCTTTTTCTTCTTCTTCTGTGCACAACAGGGATAATAAACATACACCTCTCTTTGAAGTAGCATGAAGAATGAATCCATGAAGTCAAGGGGCATTTTGAAGGAATGTAAAACAAAAGGTGAAAAACTTGACTAACAACCATTTGGGGATGAAAATCTGTTTTAGCGGGAATTCCATTAACTGATCAAAGAGGCATATGGGTGTGCACACACATTCATGCAGGCTCTTAAACTAGAAGGCTAAATTTGTCTTTCCATGTGCTTTATCAAATGGGTTTGGCCAACGTCTTATTGACACCAGCACTCCAGTGTCACATCAAAGCACATTTGTTCAGTACGGCTCTGTAATTCATTACCTGAATTTCCTATCTCATATGTACTTCCATTTGTTCACTGGCTAATGTTTATTCCTTCCTAAGAGAACCATTCTATTTGAAGAAGGAACAGTCTGGCTTGCTCAGATGTGGACAATCTTTTCCACTGGTGAAGCCAGACAGAAAAGTGTTTCTTCCTCAAAGCAAGAGAAGCTTGTCTGCAGACTGACCAGGCATCTGAGATCTGGTTCTAGAGATTTTAAAGGCTTTACTGAGCCTGAAAGTTTAGGTCTACCTGACTCCATGTTCACAGTTAGCAAAGAACCACTTATCATTGAGTAACATTGCTGGTGTGTTAGTTGGCTTAATAGTAATTAATTAGCTTTTGAGCCTGAACCATATACAACTTACTGTGTTAGGCACTATAGATATAGTGACAGACAGAATAGATGTAGCCCATGCCCTCATAATACATTCAAGGTAGTAAGACAGGCATCCATTCTTTCTTAAATCCTGCCATTTAGACATACTCGTGATGACTCAAGGTTTTTCTGACTTCAGCCAGTCATTTCTACACTGTCCCATACTCAAGGTAGGGGCAGCTTAAAGGAAGCAGAGGGAGAGATCAATAGGCCTAAAGCTATTTCTGACAGTCTATACTATTTTCATATCCTTTCCTATTCCATGACACCATTCTCTTATTAATCTTAACTGAACTAAAATCAACAGTATCACATCCTCTCTACTTCAGTATCAGCAAAACTGAAATACACCAAGTGCGACCCATACTCTGATTGAGGGACACCACAGGAAGACCTGGAATGAGAACATTCCGTAATTGATGTCAGCTTTTATACAAGAAGTAATATGTCTAATGTTGATTAGTACAGAACAATCCGATACACAGAAACAGAGCCATGAATTTTCCTGAACTTGATGGTAAGAGAATTCAGACAAGAATTAGAGCAAACACATTCCTAACCTAGTACAGGGTTAAACTCATTTCTTGGAGAGAAGAAACTGATCATTAAAACAACATGATAAGAATATGTATACACTATGTATCACATTATAACATTTCATATACATTTGTCAATACATGCATGCTACATATATTACATAATCATATTGAACATACTGTTTAAACTAAGTCTATAATATGTTGTATTAGTATAAGATTGGCTATGCTCCTGGAACAAACAATTCCTGCATCTTAATAGTTTAAAACACACTTAAGCAACATGTTCATTTTGGTTCAGGGAGACTCAGTTCCATGGTGTTTTCATTGAACAACTCCTGATGATGAAGTTTCTGCTGGCTGAAAAGTGTCTGATCATCATGGTAGTGGAAAGGCTGAGGAAGAATTTTCCACTGGTTCTCAAATTCTTCCATCTAGATGTTCATTCCATTTTGTTTGTTAAAGCAAATTATGTTCACTCAGATTTCATTGGTTAAAGCAAGTGATATGGGAATTGCTAGGAATCCTTCCATTTACCCCAAGGTGCAGAGGAACGAGATCTTTTTTTCTATTTCATAAAACACATATACTTACCAGTCAAGATGGCAGAATAGATGGTCCCCAGCATCACTCTCTCCCACAAATTAACCAATTTACAACTATTAAGAAACAACAACAGCCAAGCTGGGGCTGCTAGAGCTCAAGGGAAGAGGAGGAGAGACCTACGGAGTTCGTGAAGGCAGGAGAAGCCACAATGAGAGAAAGAAAGGACCACTCCCACCATTTCAAGCCCCAGCCACATCAAGCCTAGCCCTGGTAAGCTCACAGAGCAAGAGCTGGCAAAAGTCACAGCTGTACCTTTCGGATGAAGTTGCTTGGAGGCAGCAGACTAGAAGAGGGCCTTGGTGGCCCCCAGACCAGCAAGACCACTAACAGGGTCCCCATGGATGCACATAGGAGCAAGGAGCCACAGACAACAGAAAAAAGGAGCCATTTAGAGGCCAATGAGTCATTGCAAGGGACCAGAGCATGGCCTGTCCCATGGGAAGTGTTTGGAGCACAGGCAGTGGGGGAGAGGGGCCCACGGGGGGAACACTGGGGCACAGCATGAACAGCTGATTTGCCGCCCCCCGCCCCCCCTGTCAGCACAGGCCCACTCAGTGGAAACTGGTCAAAAATATAAAACTGCAGGGGATACAGTTTGCTGAAAAGACTCTGGCCCAGACCAGAGTTTCTACACAACCCAGGTCTACCAGACTTCACAAGACCTGGAAGTTCATACAAGGTCAACAATTAAAACCTGCAAAAAAAGCCTTCTGCAGGGAATCAGCAGCAAAGCAGCAAATTAGCTCAAGAGCAAAGCAACAATTTAGCTCAAGCACAGGGCTCAAGTGCTGATCCCCACAGGAAGTTCCCCCATTTTAGAAGTAAGCAAAGGACAACAACTTAGTTCAGTGCAGAGTTTAAGTGGTAGGAACAGTGAATAATCCAATACAGAACTGAAAGAAAAAAAAACACCCACAGATCAGAGACAAAGTTTGATTTTAACTAGTAAAGGTCTAACACCACCAAAGAACACCTATAAAACCTAGAAGGACCAGAAGCCACCTGGGCTCCAAGACCAGGGACAGGGGACGGCTATGGGCCTCAGCCACACCCCCTTGACAACCACACCGAGCCCAGTGATGACCACCAGGCCACTGCCAGAAGCACCCTGGGCTCCTGATCCAGGAGGTGGGGGGATTGAGGCCCTCAGCCACACCACCCCAACATACACAACCAGTCCAGCAACAACTGCCGAGCCATGACTGGAAGTGCCCCAGGATCCTGAGCCAGAGTGGTGGGGGGCCAAGAGCTTCTGTCACACCCCTCTGACATCTGCAACCAGCCCAACGATGGCCACTGAACTGCCACCAGAAACACTGCTCCCAAGGTGGAGTAGTGAGGAACCGAGGACTTCAGCCATACCCCACTGACATCTGCACCCAGCCCAGCAATAACCGAGCCACCACTGGAAGCCCCCTGGTCTCTTCCCTGCTAGAATCAGGGGGATGTCATGGTCTCCTCCCTCCTCCTCCTCCCACCCTATTTCACTCCCCCTTCTCCAGCAAATGCTCTGCAACAACATCTTAGAATGATGCATGGAGCCAGGGGAAGTCAAACCCAGACACAATTAGGCAAACTGCCGCCACTGCCCTTGGCCCCACTGGGGGCCTGAGGTATGGAGCTGGGGAAAGCCTAACCCAACCACAAACAGGTGAAGAGTACACCAAAAATACCATTTCCACATAGGTAGCCCTCCATACACAGCCACTGCGATTGCCGTGGCTGCCACAAAAGTGGCTAGCAGCAGTCACAGTAACCATGCAGATGGCACACCAGTCTCTCAACTACACTGACACAAGGAGAGGCACCCAAAAAAAGAAGTGGTCATCTCTCTCTCCACAAAGTACATTCCAGAGTAATAGAAGAAGCATCTGCTTTATGATAATAGGGGAGGACTTGACCATACCTGTTTCAGTACTGGACAGATCATCTAGACAACAAACCAACAGAGGCACACTTCATCTATCAGATGGAGAGATCAAACCTATGGTTATTAGAGTGGGGAGGAGGGAGAGAGACGAAGAGAGGGAAAAGGGGAGAGATTGGATGAGGGGCATAAAGAATAAATATGATTTGTAACAATGAATATGCTAATAAAAAATAAATTTAAAAAACATACTTATTTAATATACATGAAATCATGTACTATATAGGCATATTACGTTCTAACATCCATTTCAATAATGTGTTGTTAAATATTGGTATCTTCACTAAGTTCGCCTCCTATCTACAGTAAGATACTGATGCTTATATCAGGCAAATCTCATAAATAGTCCTTGCTTTCCACCTCCTTTTCATAAGTTGTATCTAAGCAGGTGAACACAGCTTACTTCTATGTGGGAACACAAGCCCTTATGCACACTAAACAGAAATGGGAATATGAAAGACATGTCTTCAAGAAGGAAATGGTTTATAAAAACTCCATTCATGCCAGTAACTGGGACACGATATATTGTGTTTGTAAGATGGAATTAGTGATTAAGAGCCTGCAGTAATTGAAAGTTAAAAGAGCAGAATCAGATGACAGGGTAAGGCAAACTGAGAAAGTCTGATTAATATGAACTCAATTTGGTCATTAAAAAGAAATGTTTAGGGCTGGCCAGCTAGTTCATCTGGTTGGCGTGCAGTGTTGTAACACCAAGTTCAAGGGTTTGGATCTCTGTACCCTCCAGCTGAGCCCCCCCCAAAAGTGTTTTTCCCTAAAAATAGTATAATATACAAGTATTAATAACAACCAGTGAGAAACAAATGTTTTCTCAATGTGTTTGACAAGGAAGGAAATACTGTAGCCATCATTTCAAGGAAATGAAAATTCATTTCATCGGAGACTTCTTTGATGTATACAAAAGGTTTTTTGCCTATAAGTTTATATTTAAACTGTACATATTGTGCCAAATAGCTCTTGTCCCTCTTTCTTCCAAAGCACACATACACACTCCCTTGCCCTAGGTACTCACTGAAGGCTTCATTTCAATAATAGACTACGTTTTTTGCCTATAAGTTTATATTTAAACTGTACATATTGTGCCAAATAGCTCTTGTCCCTCCTTCTTCCAAAGCACACATACACACTCCCTTGCCCTAGGTACTCACTGAAGGCTTCATTTCAATAATAGACTACAAATAATAGTTTATTGTTTCAAATAAATATTTGAAACAATAGCTAGCTAAACATGAGCACTTCAAAGACAGCCTGACAATTTTTGGGGGGGATATCACGTCTTTTTCTGTGATTGCAAGATATGAACCTTGAATATGTTTTTATTCTTTTCTGCTTCTTGTCCTCTCCTATTTCAAGTGCTATTTGTGAAGCAACTCGTATCCTACAATTTGAATGAGAAATAGTAGTGTAAAGAATTCAGTGTTACTTATGTATAGCTGGGCATCTTTTCATTATATCTTTTTAACCAGCTAAAAAAAGTTACCTTTCTATTTGATTATATGACTCATCAAATTCCTTTCATACACATTAATTTTTTTTATTGTGGTAAAATACACATAACATAAATTTTACCATTTTAGACATCTTAAAGGATAAATTCAGGGCCATTTTATACATTTATAATGTTGTAAAATGATCATCCCTATCCAGTGTCAGAAAAGTTTTATCATCCCAAAAAGAACCCTGTGTGCATTAACCAGTCACTTCTAACCTCTCTCTACCAATTTGCCTATTCTTTGGAGAATTGTCTGTTCAAGTCCTTTGCCCATCATTTTTTTCCCTTTTTATCCATTTGTTATTAAGTTGTTCTTTGTATAATCTGAATACCAGACACTTACTGAATATGTGATTTGCAAATATTTTCTTACATTCTGTTGGTTTTCTTTTCACTCTCTTCATAGTGTTTATTAGTGCACAAAAGTTTAATTTCCATGAAGTCCACTTTATTTTTTCTTTTGTTGCTTCTGCTTTTGATGTCATATCTAAAAAAAACAATTGCCAAATACAAGGTCATTCAAAAATTTTTTCCCATATCTTCTTCTAAGAGTTTTATAGGTTTAGCTTTTCTAGTAAGGTCTTAAATCCATTTTGAGTTAATTTTTGTATATGAGGTAAGAATCCAACTTCATTCTTTTCATGTGGATATCCAGTTCTTCCAGGACTATTTGCTGATGAGACTATTCTTTCCTTATTGAATGGTTTTTTGGAACCCCTGTCAAAAATCAATCGGCCATAGATCTATAGGCTTATTTCTGAATTCTCAATTCTATTCCATTAACTTATATGTCCACTCTTATGCCATTACAACACTTTTTTGATTATTACAGCTTTGTAGTAAGTTTTGAAAAAGGGAAATATGACTTCTCCAACTTTGTCCCAAATTGTTTAGGCTCTTTAGGGTCCCTTGAAATTCTGTACGAGTTTTAGGATCAGCTTTTCTATTTCTGCAGAAAAGAACATTGGGATTTTGATAGGAATTGCACTGAATTAGTAGATTTCTTGGAGAGTATTGTCATCCTAACAATATTAAGTCTTCCAATCCATGAACATGGAATTTTTTTCCCATGCACTTTAATTTTTAAGTTGCATCAAAGATACTTATTTTCAAAATATTTTAAAGATTGATAATATTACTTCTTATGTGTTAGAATGCTAGACATTTTGAAATATTTTATGTCATTATCAGGTAATAAAGATATAAAATATGTGAAAGATAATAAAATTTCTATCTAGCCCACATAAATGTATTTAAAGGGTTATCTTTTTTAGATAACTAAAATCACATAACATAAATTTTACCATTTTAGACATCTTAAAGGATAAATTCAGGGCCATTTTATACGTTTATAATGTTGTGAAACCATCATCCCTATCCAGTGTCAGAAAAGTTTTATCATCCCAAAAAGAACCCTGTGTGCATTAACCAGTCACTTCTAACCTCTCTCTACCAATTTGCCTATTCTGGATATTTCATATAAATAGAATTATACAATATGTGGCCTCTGGTGTCTGGCTTTTTTCAGTTAGCATACTGTTATCAAGATTCAGTCATGTTATAGCATGAACTTCATTCCTTTTATGGCTGAATAATATTCCATTATGCATATATACCACATTTTATTTAACTATTCATCGCTGATGGATATTTGTTTGGGATGTTTCTACTTTTTGACTATCATGAATAGTGCCGTTATGAACATTCCTATAAAACTTGTTTGAACACATGTATATATTTATTTTGGATATACACCTAGGAGTGTAATCATTGGAACATAGGTCATTCTGTGTTTAACTTTTTGAGGAAATGCCAAACTATTTTCTACAACAGATGCACAATTTTATATTTCCACCCAGCAATACGTGAGGAGAAATTTCTCCACATCCTCATCAACACTTGTTATTTTTCATTTCTTTTACTCTAGTCATCCCAGCATGTGCGAAGTGGCATCTCATGGGGTTTTGATTTGCATTTCCTTAGTGGCTAACAATGTTGAGTTTCATGTGCTTTCTGGCCATGTGTACATCCTCTTTGGAGAATTGTCTGTTCAAGTCCTTTGCCCACCATTTTTTTCCCTTTTTATCCATTTGTTATTAAGTTGTTCTTTGTATCATCTGAATACCAGACGCTTACTGAATATGTGATTTGCAAATATTTTCTTACATTCTGTTGGTTTTCTTTTCACTCTCTTCATAGTGTTTATTAGTGCACAAAAGTTTAATTTCCATGAAGTCCACTTTATTTTTTCTTTTGTTGCTTCTGCTTTTGATGTCATGTCTAAAAAAACAATTGCCAAATACAAGGTCATTAAAAAAATTTTTCCCATATTTTCTTCTAAGAGTTTTATACTTTTAGCTTTTCTAGTAAGGTCTTAAATCCATTTTGAGTTAATTTTTGTATATGAGGTAAGAATCCAACTTCATTCTTTTCATGTGGATATCCGGTTCTTCCAGGATCATTTGCTGATGAGACTATTCTTTCCTTATTGAATGGTTTTTTGGAACCCCTGTCAAAAATCAATCAGCCATAGATCTATAGGCTTATTTCTGAATTCTCAATTCTATTCCATTAACTTATATGTCCACTCTTATGCCATTACAACACTTTTTTGATTATTACAGCTTTGTAGTAAGTTTTGAAAAAGGGAAATATGACTTCTCCAACTTTGTCCCAAATTGTTTAGGCTCTTTAGGGTCCCTTGAAATTCTGTACGAGTTTTAGGATCAGCTTTTCTATTTCTGCAGAAAAGAACATTGGGATTTTGATAGGAATTGCACTGAATTAGTAGATTGCTTGGAGAGTATTGTCAACCTAACAATATTAAGTCTTCCAATCCATGAACATGGAATTTTTTTCCCATGCACTTTAATTTTTAAGTTGCATCAAAGATACTTATTTTCAAAATATTTTAAAGATTGATAATATTACTTCTTATGTGTTAGAATGCTAGACATTTTGAAATATTTTATGTCATTATCAGGTAATAAAGATATAAAATATGTGAAAGATAATAAAATTTCTATCTAGCCCACATAAATGTATTTAAAGGGTTATCTTTTTTAGATAACTAAAATAAAAAAATTACTTTTTATGATTCAATAATAGATATAAAGGGAAATGTATCTTGACAAACTTCCAAAGCCAAAAGTTTAAGAATATCTTGGTCACATCTGATTTGTGTTGGAATTCACATTACTAATGTGTTGGCATTTTGAAAGTGAATAAATAATAACCCTGTCTTCCCTTGCCAAACTTAAAAACAAACAAACAAACAAAAATATAAAGAAATTAAACACATGGAGTTCAAAATACCAGTGTAATTAATATTATAACCTGGATTGGGGAAATGGCTAAAATAGACTGCCTTAATGAGTTTCCTAATAATTCTCCTAAATAAAATTTATCTCCCATAAGTTCAGAGGAGCAAACTAGATAAGATTTTTCCCCTCTGATAGGCAGGCAGATTCAAGAAGAAGGGAGGAAGAGAGAAAGGGAGGGACCCAGGGAGAGAAAGAGAGATCTGAAGAGATCACCGTGCTCGGTTCTTTCTCCACAATTACCAATCAAATCAGCTCTTCTTTCAGACCTGAGAACTTGTTGTTAAGGGACAGAAAGGGATCACGTGTCTCATACTGTTTTCTCCTGAGAGTGCCGTGTACATCCTTTCTCTTCTGTGGAAATCTGGGGAGTATGGAGCAAGTGCTACTTTCGGTGCTCTCCACCTGCTCACACACCACGTACACCAGCCACCTTTTGATCTTATATGGACATTTTATTCTCATCTGATGGGTGAGATGCATACACTCAATCTGTTTATAGTTGGTTCTTCTTTTCTGTGGGATTACAGCTGATTCATCTAAGAAAGATCTAACGACCACAAATTCAAATTTATGTTCTTTATTTAAACTTCTAATTTTGATCTAGGAATGATCATATTCTTATCTCTCTCCCTTCACCTCATTGTTCCCATATGAGAAGTGCCCTAAACTTTAGATTTTGAAATATGATTATTGCTTTTGAAATATGGGTAAAATGCCCAAATGGCAATGTCCAGTAGGTAATCAGATATACCTTTCTGGAGCTCCGAAGAGAAGACAGGGATAGGGATTGAGTCTCATGATCTATTGGCTACCTTGTGGTTATTGAGGTCAAAGGACTGGAAAAGATAATTGAGTACAATATAAGGATAGGAGAAGGAAGGAAACCAAAGACAGAACGAAGAGAAGACAGGGATAGGGATTGAGTCTCATGATCTATTGGCTACCTTGTGGTTATTGAGTTCAAAGGACTGGAAAAGATAATTGAGTACAATATAAGGATAGGAGAAGGAAGGAAACCAAAGACAGAACCCTGAAGTACTCCAAAATCTAGGAGTAAAGCGTAAGAAAGGCACCTGAAGTTAGAGAGTGATAAGGAACAGCCAGAGATGTTGGAAACAAATGAGACAATGGAACCAGGAAAACCATGTTTCAAAGCGTGTCAATTACCAGACAGAAATCATGTTAGATGAGGTTTGAAAGTAACCATTAGATTGGGCATTTAGGATCATGTTGATATTCTTGTAAAGAATAGTTTCAGTGATTGGGGAGAAAGTAACCCAGATTATGTTCAACTGAGAACATAATGATGAGGTAAGTAAAAGAGAAAATAGTAAAAACAGTAAAAATTTTCGTTGAAGTTTGGCTAAAAGACAATGAGAGTTAAAGAGTAATAAGAGATATTTTGTTTTTCATTTTTGTTTTTGTTTTTGTTTAAATATGGTTAATATTTTGCCACCCTTATATGACAAGAGAAAAGAGAAATGGAAATTGAGAGGTCGAAGATGTAGGGAAGGGAGGAATTAGTTGCTGGACTTGAGGAAGGTAGTTACAGAACTCAGTGTCCAAGTGGAAGGGCCAATTTTAGAGTGGATAAGGGACTTTTATCTTTAATATCTTTAAGGATAAAAGAGGTAAAACCTTTGCAGATAAAGATTCGGGGACTCAAAGTTGAAAGACTTAAGACTTGAGGGTTTCTTTTATTCTTTTTTTTTTTTTGGTTAAGTGAGATAGAGGATAGTTATCTGAGTAGAAGTTAACTAGGACAAAGGTTATCAGAATTGTGCAAGTTTTCAGTAGCAACTGAGGACATTCAAAAAGGAAGCTTATCAAGTACAATTAGTAATTCTGTTGAGCAATGTTAATAACACCAATGATCCTGTAAATTATTTGGGGGTCAATCTCCACATTTGCAACGCTGATCAAGAGCAACGTTTAGGGTCCTGGCAGATTGGTTGCCAAATGAGCAAGACAGTGACAAACGTTAGGAGAGTCAATTCAATTTTGCAGTATATTTTTCTTGCAGGTGGGACAGGTGGCACATCAAGGGGAAACTGGGAAAATCACACATAAGCCAATGGAAATGAGACATGTGAAGATTCGACGCTATGGAGAACTTGACCAGAGCTCCCTGGTATACTGAAATGGGCCCGGCAAGAATTCAGAAGAATTTGGTTGTTCTTGGGTCATTACTGTACACTCCTCCTCTTTCACTTTTATCCAGATATCTTTAGATATCCACACATAATATTCCTTGGCCCTGGCTGCTTGACCTCATACCCTGGATTAGATGTGACAAGAGGCTCTGCATGATTTTCCCTGAATCTCCAACCTGTGTTTATGGCAGGATGCTTCTCTGATTCCACACAACACAACTACAGACTCAAGGCAGCCTCAGAATAAGGAAGTGTCTCGATGCACACTGTTCATTGAGATCCACCTGTTGCTGAGCCCAGGCCCTTGGAGCACCTCCTGCCTGGCCTGTTAGATTCTACCCAGGAGGGAGTTCAAAAAACTATAAGCGTAGTAGTAAAACACAAGTAGCCATTCCAGTGTGCATGGGTTCCAAAACTTCATTAATGCTATCATTCACAGTATGGATACATACACTTTAAAGGGTTAACACTTTCCTAATATAAATTATGGTGAAACAGTGAACATATAGTCTGCATTTCTGATGTTGCAACTTCTCTTTCTCTTTTTATCACTGATTTACCCACCTAGAATTAAAATTTCAAATAGAGTCAGGTATGCAAATTCCTGTAAACCTTCATAGCAAATTTATGTGCAGCTTGAATTCAGTCACTTACTTAGGTCTTGTAAACAAAGGTGACATTGACTTTCAGGGACTTAATATACTATCTGTCTGAGAAATTTCTTCCCATTTTACATACCTTCACAGAGTACCCAAGGGCCGTTTTGTTACAAACCCTGCTCAGTCTTCTGGCATCACGTTCTTAGCTTCCAGCTTTTGTCTTCAGTGCTAGAATCGGTATAAATCAAGGCAGGGTGAAGGGCGGATCCCAGGGAAGCCAGATTGCAACTCTCAGAACAAGAAGAAACCACTGCAGTGGGTTCCTCTTCTTTCTCCAATAAGATTACGTTTGTCTCCCTGTGTCAAGAAGGAGGTAAAGTCAGTTCTTTGTTTAAATTTCCTTTGGTCTACCTAGTACAGTAAATTTGCATTATATATTATTGTTGAGGAACAAACAAAAAAATATTAACTGACCTACACTGAGACAGTAGGAAAGTTGAACATTACCGTGGTTAAGTGCATGATTTTGAAGTCAGGCAGATCTGGGTATGAAAATTGACTTTACTAAATATTGATGGTAGTTAATGTCTATAATCTTTATTTTTCATGTCTATAAAATGGAGATAAAAATATGTTTCTCGAAAAGTTCATATGGAAATTAAATAACACATGCATATAAAGTACCCAGTGTGATATGTGGCCCATAATAAGAATTTAGTGAGAGTTAAAACTATTAGTTATTCATTAGTAAATCGTCTTTTAGGAAATAATCTTTTTGATCTAACTAAATGGCAAGTAACTGCAATCACGGTACAAAACAATCAGAATAAGAAAACACTTTCCCATCTCTAAAACAAGTCCTTGCAGCTACAGCATAAGAACATTTTCTCTAGTTTCTTGCTTATACCTTCATCTGTTTAGTAACAATTCACATAACAGAAATCACTATTAACTGGCATCTCTACTTACTCTACCCCAGGCTAAAAAAAACTTAAAATCACATCTCATTTAACCTTTCCAGATCGGGCTTGTTTAACTCCTCAATAATCTTTGTGGCTCACCTTTGAATGCCCCTCATTTTCCCTCCTAATTGTGAGGGCCCAAAATAGATACAGAGCTATAATCCTGCCTGGTGTTGGCATATTCTGAGAATTACCAGAGTGGAAAATGGAGATAGGAAAGAGCTTGGGTTTTACAGCCCAATATTGTGATACCTTGAAAAACAGTCATATGTTGCTGATGCAGCTCTCAGATACCACCAATTTGACACTGACATCTCTTTCATTGCCATGTAAGTATCTGGTCATTTTTACTCTTACTAGTGACTTTTTTCCTTCCTTACATTTCTTTATCCTAGTGAGGTAATGTGTGGAAAATCAAGGAAAAACACAATTTGCTATAATATCCTGGAAATGCAAAACAAAGCCATTGGGGCCCAAATGACATGGTGAATTATATCTATTTTCCATGTCATACTCTCTTTTTACAGCCTATTTTCTCACATGTGTTCATATAATTTTAGAGCTAGAAAAGATAGGGACAATAATCAAAATCAGTGTTTTCATAATAATGTGGAAAAAAAGGTTGTGTGGTCAATAATGTCCACCTTTTGGAAATTTCCAATGTTTATTGATTTATGAAAGTCTAAAAAGTCCAGCAGTGAATAAAATTGTTGAAGGCACGTGAATATGGTTTTCTCAAACCTATTTTATAATGGAATTCTTTTGAAGGAGCCATAGTTACATCCAATAGAATTTGTGTTCCTGTGGAACACACTTTGAAAATGTTATCATTTCTCAACTTTATTACTGTGTACAGGAAATTGAGGCCCAAAGTGGTTACCTGACTGCTTCTTATATCCTTTATTTTTCCCATGAAATTTTACATTATTCCTCATGCCTATGAGGGAAAAAACCCAATTTGATATATGATGTTCATACTACCTTTGCCTCATGGACATTTATGGCATTTTTCCCCAAAATGACTAAAGCAATTCATCTCCCTTCAACAAAGAGAAATGGCAAAAGTATAGATTTCTGTTTAGAAATTATTTACACCATAAATGTCTCCTCTCCATATACTTCCTAAAGACATGTCAATGCAAATGGGTCTAGGAGAAATGTGTATTCTTTAGCTATAAACCAAAGACTATAGTCTTCGATCTATCTTTGAATATATATTTACATCGCCAGGTTTACTAGTTTCAAATCCTGCTAATAAGTAAGGAAATGACAAAGAATTAGGTCACTATGAAGTCATAAAATATACCAAGAGTTGATCAGTATTAATTAATGTATGCACACATAATGCACAGATCTCATTTTTCAGCTGATGATTTCTACTACCCAAAAAAACCTCTTGGAAGAAAATTACAAAAGTTCTTTCACATCAGCCTAGAAACTGAAGGCCACAGAAGGCATCCATTTGAAGAAAGAGGTCACTTTTTATTATTTTGTGTGACCCAGAGCAAGTGTCTTCAGTGTCTTCATTTTCTCTTTAAAGAACAATTCATTCGAAAATCACTTTGAGGCCCTCATATAACAGATGAGAGCAAAGTACTATCAAAAACCCAAATAAGAAAGAGCTTGGGAATTGATTTTCTATGTTGCTGTGACCGATCTGCTTTTCATTAGTTCTGCTGACATCAGTACTAAATACATAAAAACAAGAGTTGCTTTTGTGTGTACATGTGTGTGTTGTTTTGTTTTTTGTTTTAACATAAGATCACCACCCCCTAAAGCTGTAGCCTTCCAATGAAGGAAGTAGGGGAAAAATAATCTTTAGCACTCTCCTGTTCGTCCCAGACCCGAATTACTCCATTTCCTCAAGTCAGCAAATCCCCTGTCCACCTGAAGCACTAAACTTGGTTCCTGAAAATATTGCCTGCTTGTTAAATCACCCACACTGGATAGGCTCTTAAAGAGCCAGACAACTCTTGAAATTTATGGCCACAAGCCTACACATCTTTCCAAGGCCTGCAATTTTCTTGAATCTTTTCCCCAGACAAGGCTTCTGATATTTGTCCCTGCAGAGGGCAATCAAGAGCCATGCTGCCAGCCAGATCCATCCTTGCACCCTGAAGAAACAGTGAGCAAGGCTTCTCTGGGCTTGGGCCTTTGTGGGACCGTGACAGCTAATGCAGGTCATGTGAATGACATTAGCTGACCCATCTTTTCTTTTTAATTTAACAGTATGTGCAACTGCTTGGGAAAGACCAATTAGGTCGACCCATCATTCCTTCAAAGGCCTGATTGTTCTGATGCCTTGGGTCAAGTACACACACACACGTAGACACGTGGTAAAAGCCAGATTCATATACAAATTTACAGGCGTTCCGAGTTTCTCTGCCATCCTGCCAGCTTCCTCTCTTTGTAGGTAGATGTGGTCTCGTTTGCCACCTCAAAGACTGGCCCAACTGATCACATTTCCTTTAGACCATTTTACAACTGGTTTGTTTCATTAATTAACCTCCTTTTGTGAGGTCTAATAGCCATAAGCCAGAACGGTATTGGCTTGCTAGCAAAGAGTTTTATAGCTGTGTCACATCATATTTTAATTTTCCAGCTAAAATTGTCTAGTGTGCTCTCTGCACTGCCATTTACAGCATAGCAAATTTGCTTTGAAGTAGACAGTGTCTGGTTCCTCTCTGTTACAGTAAACCAGACTGCACCATTAAACATGCTGGCAGCGAGGAGGCCTGCGAGAGGTCCCTTCTCAGTTGCCCCTCTCAGACTTCACGTAAAATATAATACTGGCTACTTCCATAGCCCAGAAAAGTACATTAACTCATCATCAAAAAATCTGATTAAGGGGAACAGACAAAGGTAAGGAATGAAGAAAATCCAAAACACCTACAAATATAAGTGTTAGAGAAAAGCAAACACTCCATGAAAGGCTAGAAAAAGGAGAAGAACCTGCTCAAAAGATGGAAGAGGGGCAAACTTGAAAATTTTCTTAGGATTTGTGATGGCAGAAAAATCATTCAAATTTCAAAGAATGTCTATGACAAATATGGAAGCCACAAAAATTGTTTTGGCTCAAAACGCTTTCAAGGCAGTTTTTTGTTTTCTTTATTTGTCTTTGTATTTCGATTGCCAAGGTCAGCAGACCAATCATATCAGAAATATTGGAGTACTTGTTTAAAATTTAGATTTCTGAGCAAAACATTAAATTGACCAAATTGGGAGATAACAATGCAGAATCACTATCTATATCTATACACTGTGTGTCAGGTAAACTTCCTGAGATTAGGTCACTAGCTAGACCAAGAAAAGTTCAGTTTGCATTTGTTGTTTTATTGTTGTTGCTGTTTTTAACTAAATAGGATTTTGTATCTAAAAAGAAAAGAAAACAAACAAACAAACAAAAACCCAAAAACACCCTGCTTCTTCAAGATCCAAGGAAGCTCAAGGAGAAGAGTTCTGATTTAAACCTAAAGCAGTAGAAAAAGGTGTGACCCAGGACATAACGGCAAAGCCCACTTTATGTGTTAAGTGATTTCTGCTGAATTGAGTAGTAAAGAAATAGTGTACCTGTAATTGATCCGTGTGGAATAAAATGCCCACATAGACATGTCACTATGTCATGGTAAAAAAATCCTATTTGTTCTCTAAGTACAAACATTATACAAATATACTGTGTTATATTAAAAATATTACTACAGGGTTATGATTCCATAGGAAAAATGAGGGGAAATTTATGGACCCAAGGAAAGTCTCTGGAAAACCATCTTTTCTGCACAATACCATACGTCTACTGGCAGGACAGAAACTGCCTATGCCATGAATGTGGCTGAGTAGATTTCTACTTTCTGACACTGTTTCATTGTGTCATTCTCCATCACTTAAAAATCAGCAAGTAAAGGGTCATGAACAAAAGGCAAATGTAAGAAAAATAAATGAATTGGCACACTCTTCTCAAATCAATTTCATCTGCTCCAAATAACACTCACCTTTTAATTTTGTTTCTTAAACCAATGGTTCCAACGTACACCCCCAGAAATTATGATTTAGTTGGTTTGGGATGTGACCTGGGTTTTGGAATTTTCAAAAGATCCTCAGGTGATCCTAAAGTGCAGATAAGTTTGGGAACCACTGCCTTAAACTAAACACTTAAATCAAAAGAAAAGTGTGTATTGACTGTTTATAGTACTTAAATGCAACTAATTTCCTTGGCTAAAGCCCTTCAGTGATTCCCCTTTTACCATACTATCCTTTAAGTCTTACAGAATAAGTCCCAAATCTACAGCAGGTAAGGTAGGCCTTCCATTTTCTGACCACTGTCTGTCTTTTAAGTTTAATTTCTACCTTCGCACTTAAAAACTCACACTCAAGGACTGTGGAACTTTTTATAAGAAGAAAATTTTAAAAAGACCCTGTTATGCCTTTTATTTTTTTTTTTAAATCTCTTTGACTTCTTTCAATGAGTCCCTATTGCCTGGAATGTTCTCCCTTACTCCTTTGTCTTGTCATTGGAATGACTCCTACTTGGACATAAAATTCTCACACTGCTCTCCCTGCTACTCTGAGTCTGATAGGTAAACCTTTGCCATGTTCCCATAAGATCCTGTGCACAGCTCTAGCATGGTACGTGCCTCTCTCTCCCACCAGAATGTGAGCTCCTTAATGCAATATACATCTTATTTATCTCTGTATTTTCATACTGAGCTCAGTAGATGGCAAGTAGCAACTCCTCAAACAGTATCTGTTGAATAAAGGAATAAATAAGGGCGAGAAAGTATTTTCAGATGGGTCTCTAGAACCATTCTAAGAAGGACCAGAGTCAAAATTGGAACCTTGTGTATTGGGGGAAAAGGGAAATATTTATTTATTATTTACCAGGTGTTTTGCTCTCACTTTTGATAACTGATTCTCAAATATTCCAAAGGCTTCACTACTTTATTCTCAATAGTAGGTCATGTCAGAGATAGACAGGTGTGAGGCATGATGGTTCTCCTTCCAAGTGCATTTTTCTCTATTGGTTCTTCATCTTCTGTTCCTACCTTCTGGTTTCTGTAGTCTACAGTCACACTCATGGGCTTGCTGCCCTGTGAGCTATATCTCGTCATTGCATATAAAAACTGCATCTCAAAGTTAAACAAGAGAAACTGGTTAAGACCACATTTCCTTTCCCTTGGCATTGTACGCATTCCTTGCCAGATTTAGACTTTAAGTCTATAAAGATACAGGAACATTTCTCCTTTCTGTCATGTCCTTTTCTTATTTGGTTGCTTTTCCTGGGAAGCCACTTCTTTGTCACACCCAGCCATATCCTGTCCAGCTCATACATAAATCTCAGAATAGCCACTTGCATATATCTAAAATAACAGCCTAGAAATATCATTCCCCACAAATTGAACAGCAACTCCAACCAAATACCTGGTCACTGTCTCACCCGCACTCTTCCTGACCTCTAGTTTTTGTTTTTGCCTGTTTTGTTTTGTTTTCCCAGCTCCCTACTCTGTCTTAATGAAAATTTAGTTCTATTTTTCAAATGGGATTGGATTGAAGGCAACCGAGCTGAATTATTCCAAACTCCCCTAGACAAATCTTTTATTCCAAAAAGAGACCTGAGTCATTTTAATTCTACAATAGAGATTATTTATTGGTGACTCTTTAACTTAACAAAGTTGTTTTAATGGCAAAATAAACAGTCTTAAGGAAAGGCATCAGAAATTTCTACCTCCATGGAGAACTGGCAGCCAGTTCTCTGATCTATCCAAGTATATAATTGCCATTGTCAAACACAGATAGCATTACTGTATCAAACCTATAGGCGTTCTCTCAACTGCCTCTATTGTGTTCATTTACTCAAATGTGTGGCAAAAATTGGGTTTGAAGTGGTATGAACACATCCAGCCACTGAAAACTATACCACATAGGAAAATATAGACAGAGGTATTACAGACAGTGAAATGTATGCTATGGGCATGCTTGAGTTAAGCCATGTCATTTGACATTATCCAAGAGAGCTCAGAAGTGAATGCATTTGCTCTTGGTGACACTTATGGACAATGTATCATCCTTAAAAGAGACATAAAAAATGATCTGGACCTGGTACATTTCAGAAGTGGAAGTGATTTTTTATTATGAGAGTTCAAGAAAGATGTTTTTAGTCCTGTAGTAAAAAGAAGTAATACCAAAAATGAACTGGTTTTCGTTTAGACACAAGATAAGCAAGCATACTGAGACAGCACTGACATTTGTATACGGACAAGAAAAAATAAGATGAATCAAACAAAAAAGTTTTTGAGTAACTAGTATGTATCCAGCCTTGTGTAAAATGTTAAAAGCATAAACTCCATATATTGAATATACCTTGACAGTTTACCTTCACCTTCCTTTTTTTTTTTTTTTTTTTTGAGAACAACACTGAAAGGTCTTTGGTTAATGTTTAGGGTATACTTTAATCTTTTTTTTTTTTAAAGATAAATGCTGATTATTTTCCAGTAAAGTTTTTACTTCCTTTTTGTTTGGGGGTTTTGTTTTGTTTTGTTTGGGGTTGCAGGGGTAAGAAAAGAAGAGAGAGTAGAAGTGTGAGAAAATTTTTATCAGGCGTAAAGTCAGTGACATTATCAATGAACTTAGAAAGCCTTCCTAAGGTACCACGTAAACTTGTTTCTGAGGTTAAGAAAATTATTGGTTCTTCTCTCAAGTTATTTTACATGCAGGATCTTTTGTCTTAAACAGGCCAATCATGTCAATGACACTAAGTATAAATATGCGAACATTTTTGTAAAAGGAAAATCCTAGGTAAGGGAGAATTGCTGAAATTAAAAAGAAGACTATAAATATTTGGTTCCTTGAGAGTTGGGACAATACTATTTATTAATTTAAAACTGGAAGCTGAGAGGCCTTTGAAAATAAGTAATGAAGCAAATAGGTCATTGATTACCCTCTCATAATACAATTTGAGAAGGCAAGGATCTGGTTTCTCATTTAGCCACAAGGAACGGATAGATTATTTTTAATGGAAATAACTACAGTTTTTCAATTATAAAGGTAATGGAGATTTATTATAAAAATTCAAAAACCAAAAGGCATACAGGAGACTATTCCACATGCTGTTAGATTAATGTTAATGGGCTAAGTAAATATCCTCAAGAAGCCAAAGTAATAATGATTATTCTCCAGAAATAAGGAAACACATTAATCTCCAAGTTACGTGAGGAAAAAGAGAATCAAGGAATAGCAGGGTATATGAAGAAGAGAAGGATTAGAAAATTTAATGAACTCTATTCATAAATATATAAACTTTATATCTATTAAAAATATCTACCACCTATGGCTGTTAAAAGAATTAATTGAGATAACATGTAAAGTTCTCACAACACAATAGGCACTATGTAAACATTAGTTTTCTTTTCTCACCTTCCTTTTCACTGCCAAGAAACTGACATGATACCCATGTTTTGGGGGGTAAGTTTTTAAGCTGAACACCCAAATCTTATATTTTAAAAATGATTAGGGCAATCATCATATAAAAAGATGCCCAATATAACTATTCATCAGAAAAATACAAATTAAGATGAGATAAACTAACAACCAGCAGCATGGCTAAAATTAAGAATATAATGTGTTGGAGACAATGGGGAGCAATGAAAACTCTCTTGAATTGCTGGTGGGAGTGTTAATTGGTACAAAGACTTTAGAAAAATATTTGGCAGCACCTAATAAATCTGTAAACTCTATGACCTGCAATTCCACCACTGGGGGAATACCCATCCAAAATGAGTGCCTTGTCCTCCAAAGGGTATACACAATAGTGCTCATAGAAGCATTATTTATAACAGCCCCATACTGGAAAAAAAAGCAAATATCCACCAACAGTGAAATGATTAACACATTGTGGTATATAACTATAAAGAAATTATAAAGCAATGAAAGAGAAAGAAATGCTGATACACATAACAATTTGGATGAATCTCACAGTCATGATAATGAGTAACAGAAGTCAAAACATACACTTTATATCTTTTATTTACATAAAATTCAAAAACAAGTAAAACATAATAACGGCTCCCCTTGAGGTGCACACTGACTGCAAGGTGGGTTGAGAGACTTCTAGGGTGCTAGAAATGTCCTATATCTTGATCTACATGGTGGTTAAAAGTTTACCCAATATGTAAAAATTAATCAAGATCTTATTAAGATCTGTGTGCCTTTAAATATATAAGATATAACTCAATTAACAAAATAAAGAATTTAGTTTTTTCAACATGCATATACGTGTATTTGAGTTGGCATTCTTGATATTTACTGCGTTTGACCATTTCTGGAATCTTTTGCTTTAGGTTTATTAACTTCACCTTTTTGAAAAGGGTCAGTACATAAAGATTATTTTCAAGGGAAATAAATGTAGGGCCCTTCTTCCAACACACACTTAAAAACAGGTGATTTTCCCTACAGATGGTACAAATGAGGGTCGGTCTATTCGTAGCTTTAAGAGCCAAGGTGACCCAATTTAATTTAACTAGCGTCAGACAGGGAATTCTTTCTACTAAGGCTTCACATGGGCTGCCAATAACAACAGACAGCATCAGAGCAACAAGTACTTAATGGAGCCAGAGTCGACATTGAGCGTTTTCTTTTTTTCTATTTAAAGAATAGATTTTTTTTCTCTCTTTCAATTCTTACTTTTCACTTCTAAATGATTCTTAATGGCAGGAGATTTCTATGCATTTTACACTTTCTTAAGTAACCTAGGTCTCCTTTAAAGAATATATTGTGTCCTCTTTGCTTTCCTTTCCTAGTCATCGAACGAACCATAAACTCCACGAGTATTGACCACGATTTGTGGCCCATGTTTATTTTCACTCTGTTAGGTGCAATCATTTCATGTTTTCATCTGAGGGAATCAATTCAATACCAAGATTATAAAGAAAGGACAATCTCACTTTTGGCAAAAACAACGTTCAAGGAAAATGCAAAAGTAAATACAACAGAAATAATTAAGGAATCAAACATAGTAGAAAACTACCTGTTTTCCTGATTTTTATAGCTCAGATGCCTTGGACTTGAACATTAACTCAGCAGGGGTCTTCCCTGCAGACACAACATGCTGTTATTCTTCACAACAAGTACTAGACGTTCAGGAGAAAGGAACGATTGCAACCTAACTTTTAAAAAAAATTGAAAAAAGACTCACGCAGCAGAAACAAAGCCAATCAATACCTCTTGGAATTAAAAAGAGTTGTAGTTTTATTGTTGAAGCACAATCTGAGGATCTTGGTAAACTCTGACCAGACCATCAAACACTGCAGCTTACTAATGGAATAGCACTTGTACTATCCAGATTCCTTCTTTCTATTCTCTATCTCAGGTTAATACAAGGTCAGATGTCAGGACTCCATTTTCTCTAACACCATGAACCATAAAGAGTTTTAGCCTAGGATGGTTAGATGACTCCTGAAGGTCTTGAAGAATAAAAACAAATGTCCTTGAGGTTTCAAAGTTGACTTGTACCCTTCCTCACTTTATTTTTTGTTTTGTTTTGTTTTGTTTAACTAGTCTCTGTCTGCCGAACACATTAGTCTACCTAGTCCTTCAGGTTGAACTGTGACCTGTGACCTCATTCCACTTTAAAACAGACCACTTTCATTTGGGAGAAGTCCAAACTGCCTCTAGCTTGCAGCCTAAGCACTCTGACCTGCTCACTCTGTGTCTACTACTTGCTCATGTGAAATTACAGAAGCCAGAGCAATTCCCAGCCTCCACCAAGGGCAGAGCTTCAATTTAAGAGCAATGGCTGGTGTAGGTGTTATTTGTGCCCTGTGTCAAGCAGTGATTGTTCACATCTGGCTGCAAGCTGAACAGGGCTTGAGATTATTCAGAGCAGTTCAAAAAGCTTGTGGTAAGAAGAGAGAAAGTTGGTCTTGACTTATCTTGTGGTTTTCAGGCAAGCAATGAAGTCACCTTATTAGTAAAGAAACATAATCAAATATGCTGGTCCCTTGAATTGTAAGTGATCACATGGACATATATCCATACAAATTGAGGCTGCAAGTTTTAGCCAGTTAAAGTATCAAAGTACAATAAGCATTCTTGCTTGCAGGCTTTTCTGAGAATAGTTGTGATTATGATTCAACAAAGAGGTTGCTACACACAAATGTGCACACACACGTGCACACGCATGTTAATTTTGGCTATGGTTTTACATCTAATTTCTTCATACCAGGGAAGCAATTATATTTGAAAAATCTTATTTCTACACTCCTTTTCCCCCCTTTTTCTTTTCCTTGGCTAAACAAAGAGTGCATGTTTAGAGCATCAGTTCTTATACCCGAGGATTAAAATGAAGCCTCAAATAAAAGCTGTGTGAATACTGATAGAGAAAATCTGAGACACACTGGCCACTGCTTTTTTTGAAAGAAATCTCCTGGGGTGAAAAGTACACACAACATCAATAGCTATTCAAATATTTCATCTCATGCACTGCTGCAGAACTGCATAAAAATGTATGTTGAGCATATACCATTCTATGTGACAGAAAAATAGAAACTGCGATTATAACTAAAGTGAACCTAAAAAAATCACTATCTGGGAGGTTAGACACAGATTTGAAAAGTTAAAATAATATGTAAAATAGAAAACAGAATTTAAAATTTAAAAGTTTTTCTAATGAGCATGAAGATATATTTTGTTTTATTTGCTTTTCCCTGCAATATTTTTGGTACCTCTTCAAACTTTAATTTGCAAAACCGAATTAGTCATAAAGCAACAGACAATAAAATATACAAAAAAAAAATATGAATTGCCCTGTCATTCTTTGAATATCATACAATGAGATAATGTAAGTTAATCAGATAAGGAGATGATTAAATATGTCTTCCTTTTTTTAACTACGCAATTGAACATCCTGGGAGCAGAGCAGAAAAGATTATTTTTAAGCTGTCATCTTGACAGTTGCCCTTTAATTCATTTTTAGGCAGGACCTTGCATGATACACAAGAAAACAGGAGAACAAAAGATGTAAATGGTACTGTTCTGATGCACAAGATTGCTTTGGATGCTTGCCTGCCTCTGTTAGGCTGGAGCCCTCAGCTATTAAAACACAGAAGATTCAGTTAGGATAGCCCATCCTTTATTCCCTTTTCTTTTATAATTTTCTTATGAGAAATCAGCACCAAGAAGAAAATTTTGCACGAAAGAACACATTCCTTAAATAGAAATTATTTCTACATTCAAAGTCTGATTTTTCTAGAGTGTAATTCACAGAAGTATGGTAAAATGTGTCTGTTATCTGATATTGAAAAGAATGATTTCAATCAAAACAATGTGACAACTGAAATAGTCTTTTCTCCTTGACCATTTTTTTTTTCTACTTAATCCATTCTTTGGAGACTTAACATTAATCATTATTGGTGATCTTCCCTTCTTGCCATCTGTACATTTTGCAGGAGCCAAATAAGTGTTTTGCAGCTTTGTGTTTAGGCTGGAGACTCCAGTCGATAAGCCTAAATATTGCATTTTGGTATTCTGTTACATTGGAGTGCCACCGTGCACCATACCTTCTGGTTTTCACACCTTTGTGTAGTGTCCTCTCCTTAAATATGGACTGAATCTGAAACTTGCTTTAACTAATAGAAAATATGGTGGAAGTGTTGCTGTCCCAATTCCAGGTCTAAGTCTTAAGAAGGTGTGGCAGCTTCTGTTTTTGCATTCTTGGGAGCCCCAGCTTCTGTGTAAAACTTACGGCTACCCTGCTAGAGAGACTGCACGGTGAGGCCCTATGCAGAGAACATATAGAGAAGCAGAAACCCTGACACTACAGGAGGGGAACTGATGAACCGAACCGAAAGGGAAAACAGAATTTCCATATATGTGACCCGTGATGAGCCATGCAAGCCACGCACATGTCTGAGGCATGTGAGTGAAGAAGCCATTTGGATACTGTAACCCCAGCATACCATTCCCCTATAACATCATGAGAAATAAGAAAAGAGCAGTTGTTTTCAGCCATTAAGTTTTAGGGTATTTTGTTACATAGCCATATATAACCAAAATATTTGCATTCCCTTGGCTGTCTTTGCATTTTAAAGAATTAAGTAGAATTTTTTTTTCACAACTAGTAATACATAGGGCCTTCTCCAATTCTGATACTCATCTTTCTCTATCACTCCCAGTCTCCTAAGTTAAGGCTCACTAAGAAATAGTTTAGTATATGATCAGAAGAAAAAACACCTCAGTGGTGTCAAGTCTTAAAGAAAAAGAGTGTGTTTTACATGATTATCTGGAGGAGCTTGCTGTTTTCTTCCCAAGTAAAAGTACTTTTTCATGTACTTCTTGGTGAAGGAGATCAATTTATCTGATTTGAAGTTTCTAAGTGAGACTGGGAGAAGGACAAAAGGACTTGAACTCGTCAAAATACGTTTATATCTAGAAAAATGAATTTCCTTTGAATCCTTTGATCTTCCTGTGTTTAAGTAAGCATCCGGATACAATTTATCTGATTTGAAGTTTCTAAGTGAGACTGGGAGAAGGACAAAAGGACTTGAACTCGGCAAAATACGTTTATATCTAGAAAAATGAATTTCCTTTGAATCCTTTGATCTTCCTGTGTTTAAGTAAGCATCCGGATTGTATTTCATTTATTCATCTCATCTACCCATTTATTGAGCTTTCGACAAACTTACAAAGAACTCTACAATGTGTCATAAATACTGTTTTCCTATCTGCTTCTCTCTTTTTCTTTTAACATTTTATTAACTAGTTAAATATAAAGTGATTAAGCTCAAGAATCATCTACCTCTCCTACATCCCTTGAAGCCAACTAGATTTTTTTAAAAAATCCATCAGAATCAGCACATTGTTCTCTATTTTTTGTTTATTCCAATATTTCCTATAGACCTATTCAGGAAGAATGAGTATAAAAAATTGATGGATGGATAGATACATAAGTAAACATATGAATGAATGAATGAACGATGCAGAATTAAGTAGAGCATAGGAGGGTTCATTGCTACAATATATCTCATATTGAATATTTTTTCAAATTTATCATTAGAAGATAAAATAGAGCCATATTTTGAAGGTAAGAAAACATTAACTTAATCATGGAATTTTGCAAAGGTGAACAATTTTTCTTGCTCCCTTGAGCAACTTAAAAATGCTGTAAAATAAAATCCTGTCTCAGTGTTGAATTTCATTTCCCAAAATAAAATAATAATGACTCAACCATTTGATCTTAAAAGAGATCTGGAAGTTCAGCAGGCTTTAAAATAAAGTAATAAGAGCAAAACAATTTCCCAGTTGTCTGGGACTAGAGATGGTTGGACAGATGCCAGAAGTACTTCTACCCTGCAGGTACTGCATAATACCCCTGGCACCATTCAGACATCATCTGAGTCTAGGAAAGTAAGCAGAGAGAACTCAGAGGCTGAGAAACTTGCCCAACCTCATCCCTTCCTGGCAGATTCAGCACTTCTCAGTATGGTCCATTTTAATGGTTTCTGTGAGGATAAGACTTTAAAATCAGATGCTAGATATAGTACATAAAAGCAGAAAAAGAGTTAATTAATGACTGTAGATGTGTCCACTAATTATTATCACAAGTGATGAACACAAGTGGAAGAGGGGGGAAAGATGAATGTAGAAACAAAACTGGGACTGTGTTGCTTAGGAAAAACTAAGAAGTGAACAGAAGATAATAAGGATCATAGGAAGTAAAATTATCTGCTATATAAATGGAAAGAGGATGGAGTGGGTAATTTTTAGGGTGGACCCTAATCTGTTTGTACTAGAGATAAAACATTTCAAATACCTCTTGCTGTATAACAAACTACCCTAAAACTTAGTGGGTGAAAACAAAAAAAATTTTTGTTCATAATGATGCAATTTGAGCTGAATTTGTCTTTGACATTATATCAGTTGGGGTGGCTCAGCTGGGGGTGCAGGATCTACTTCCATACTGTTTCATTCACTTGGCTGACAAGTTTATGCCAGTTGTCAGCCAAAAGCTCAGAAACTGCCAGCAAGGTCCTTGATTCTTCCTCACTGGCCTCGTACTGTTGTTAGGTTCATCTGTCCTCTGGCCCTCAATGATTTGAGTTCTTTCCACATGCAAAATAAATCTACTCCCTCCCAAGTCCCATAAAACTTCATCTCATTAGAGCATAGTTGTAGGCTTGAAGTCCAGACTCTCACCAGATTCTAAATCAGATCCAGGTGCAGATGAAGTCCATCAGACATGGCTCCTCTTGATTTGAAGAACTGTGAGCAAGTGAGACAAGTTGTCTGTTCCTCATAACCCCAACATACGATTGTAAACCAGGAACAGAAAAATCACAAGAGACACTCCCATTTAAAAACATAAAATATGGGAGGCACATAGTAATCATTAGTCCAAAGATTAGTTAATTATTAATCATAGTAATTACTAGTCCAAAGATTAAAGCAAGGGTTCAGTTCTGCTGCCTGGAAGTATTTTTTAATGGCTATCAGTTGCACCCTCTGAGCTGTCCTTCCTTTTTCATAATAACTGACCCATATTTGGATATGAGTAGCTTTCTCAACCTACTCATGTGAATAGAAAGTTCAGGGTGTAAAGGCCTCTGTTAATTTTAAACTGTGTCTGTTCTTTTAATCCAAACTGGCAGTGCTTCCGCTAATGCAATTACCTTAAGAGATTTGTAAATTTCCAATGAATCTTTTTGGAGTTCATCTTATTAAAATAAAATAGACCTAAGTCACAACAACAAATCTCTTTTAAAAAAGACCCCCTTTCTAATCTCAGCTATAGGACAATATCTTAAGATTCTTAAAAGTCCTTTTTTCTATCCGAGAAGCTCTATGAGGCATGCCCTTAAGATTCACAAGAACCCTATTGTCTAGTAGAGAAGGTCTAGGAAGTAACACCTAAAGTCTTTCAAAAGAATTAACAAAGAATTTTGAAACCTGATCTTAAACCAGATGCCACACTTTGCAGTCAGCAACCTGATTTGATCATTGTCCTCAGGCAATTTATGAATTTGAGAATTATTTGACAGTTGGAAAAGCTGAAAATGAGAAATAGGTTTACACTTTCATGAAGCAGATTCTGGCTTTTTTACACTAATTGTTAATTTTGCTTGAAAACTAAAATTTTCCTCTTAATTTATCTTGTTCCTCCTATCTTTGTTAACCCATTTTTCACCATCACGAGTTGACTTGGCAGTTTTTCTGCTTTACCTACTGTTTACTGATAGCTAACAGGTATATATGGCTTCACTGGTAAGACAAGTTTAAGTTGACTGGAGGTTGGGAGCCCAGATGGAGCCGTCTGCTGAGGACCTTAGTTCTCCCTGCCGGCTGGGTTCCTCAGTTCTCTCCTATGTTGCCTCTCATGGGCTTATCTTCAACTTTCTCAAACATGAGAGTCTCAAGTTAGTTAGATACTTTTAAATGATGGCTGCTTTCTAAGAGCACGAAAGCAAAAGCTTGCCAGGCCATCTTCAGGCTCAGGTCCAGAAATTGCACAGCAAATTTCTGCTTCATTCTATTAGTTAAAGCAAGTCATGAGCCCAGACCACATTCATGCAAAGGGCATTGGTACCAGGAGGTATGATTCAGAAGGGGCCAAATAAGTTTACAGTCTACCACCATAAAAATCAGTTACCTTTGTTACAAAGCAACAATAGAACAGAGGATCTTAATGTGTGGTTCCCAGACCGGCAGTACCAGCATAACTATGAAACATTTTACAAACACAAATTTTTTATCTGCACCCCAGACCTACTGAATAAAAAACTATGGGATCAGGCGTACAAATCCATGTTTAGCAAGCCTTGCAAGTGATTCTGATGCAGACAAAAGTTTGAGAATTCAAGGACAAAAAAAAATAAAAAGTGTTAAATTGAATTTGTGTCATCTGTGGAAAATGTTAAAGCATAACCAATAAGTTAACTTTTAATATGAATTTAATTTAACTCTTATTTTTAAGATGACTTTCGTTATAAAATATATCAGTTTTGCTTACAGTGTTCTATGACTATTAGTATAAACCATCCTCTATAATATGGATAGCAAATAAATTTACCAAATGAACCAGCAATCCAAAAACCTAAATAAAAATGTCTAAGAATTAATGAACAATTATCCTTTTTATCTCTTTCTGCACACAGGCAGACAGAGACACGCACACTTCCTTTTTTCTGTTTCTTTTTGCGCATCTATTGTTGCTATTGTTGTTTTGTGGTTGCTTTAATAGCATTTTATGTTTGAATGAGAAATAGTTTTGTCATAGATAGTTGCTTATACCCAGTGATGTGAGTGAAGAAGTAGGCATGGTAAAGAAGGAAGCTAGTATAAGTGATAAATATTGCTAAGGCATGAACAATTTTTCAGCAAAATTATTTTTGGAAACCTGGGAATATAAATTTAAGGTAAAGATACTGCGTCAGTAGTGATTAGCAACTGGTTCAAGGACATTTGGCTGAGAANTTTTGCTTGAAAACTAAAATTTTCCTCTTAATTTATCTTGTTCCTCCTATCTTTGTTAACCAATTTTTCACCATCACGAATTGACTTGGCAGTTTTTCTGCTTTACCTAGTGTTTACTGATAGCTAACAGGTATAAATGGCTTCACTCGTAAGACAAGTTTAAGTTGACTGGAGGTTGGGAGCCCAGATGGAGCCATATGCTGAGGACCTTAGTTCTCCCTGCCGGCTGGGTTCCTCAGTTCTCTCCTATGTTGCCTCTNTGCTGAGGACCTTAGTTCTCCCTGCCGGCTGGGTTCCTCAGTTCTCTCCTATGTTGCCTCTCATGGGCTTATCTTCAACTTTCTCAAACATGAGAGTCTCAAGTTAGTTAGATACTTTTAAATGATGGCTGCTTTCTAAGAGCACGAAAGCAAAAGCTTGCCAGGCCATCTTCAGGCTCAGGTCCAGAAATTGCACAGCAAATTTCTGCTTCATTCTATTAGTTAAAGCAAGTCATGAGCCCAGACCACATTCATGCAAAGGGCATTGGTACCAGGAGGTATGATTCAGAAGGGGCCAAATAAGTTTACAGTCTACCACCATAAAAATCAGTTACCTTTGTTACAAAGCAACAATAGAACAGAGGATCTTAATGTGTGGTTCCCAGACCGGCAGTACCAGCATAACTATGAAACATTTTACAAACACAAATTTTTTATCTGCACCCCAGACCTACTGAATAAAAAACTATGGGATCAGGCGTACAAATCCATGTTTAGCAAGCCTTGCAAGTGATTCTGATGCAGACAAAAGTTTGAGAATTCAAGGACAAAAAAAAATAAAAAGTGTTAAATTGAATTTGTGTCATCTGTGGAAAATGTTAAAGCATAACCAATAAGTTAACTTTTAATATGAATTTAATTTAACTCTTATTTTTAAGATGACTTTCGTTATAAAATATATCAGTTTTGCTTACAGTGTTCTATGACTATTAGTATAAACCATCCTCTATAATATGGATAGCAAATAAATTTACCAAATGAACCAGCAATCCAAAAACCTAAATAAAAATGTCTAAGAATTAATGAACAATTATCCTTTTTATCTCTTTCTGCACACAGGCAGACAGACAGACACACACACTTCCTTTTTTCTGTTTCTTTTTGCTCATCTATTGTTGCTATTGTTGTTTTGTGGTTGCTTTAATAGCATTTTATGTTTGAATGAGAAGACACGCACACTTCCTTTTTTCTGTTTCTTTTTGCGCATCTATTGTTGCTATTGTTGTTTTGTGGTTGCTTTAATAGCATTTTATGTTTGAATGAGAAATAGTTTTGTCATAGATAGTTGCTTATACCCAGTGATGTGAGTGAAGAAGTAGGCATGGTAAAGAAGGAAGCTAGTATAAGTGATAAATATTGCTAAGGCATGAACAATTTTTCAGCAAAATTATTTTTGGAAACCTGGGAATATAAATTTAAGGTAAAGATACTGCGTCAGTAGTGATTAGCAACTGGTTCAAGGACATTTGGCTGAGAAAAGATTTCACTTATATATTAATCATTCTCTGCTCAGTTCACTGATATTAAGCATGTGCTCTAATTTCGGGCTGCTCCATAATCTTCCAAAGTATTCAGGTGTTTGCAAAATTAACCTCTCAAAATATTGTAACTGGAAATGGCCTATTGAACTCCATTAATTGATTAAATTCTACATTCCATTAGAGCAGGACTTGTTTGATTGCCAATAAAAATGAATCATGGGAAGTGGTTTTTTAGAGATGAGAATGTAAAAATAGAAAGGATTCAAATCTTATAGGAAGCATGAGAAACTTGTAGTGCTGATTTCTGTGCAAATGTTCTAAGGCCAAGTGATATTTGTAGGCTTAGCTACGTGATTAGAATACTAATGAGAGCAGTTGTGCAAATAAAAGCCTTGAGTAGGTCACATTTCATCTTATTTTATTTTATTTCTCTTAATCCAGTAAATGCTTATGGGACATATTATATGTGCCAGGTACCATTCTACACCACAGAACCCCCCAATCAATTCTAAGCTGTTGGCAGTATTATTATCCACTTTTTACAAATGAGGAAAGAAAGTCAAATAGCAAAGTTGAAATTTAAGCTCAAACAAACTAGCTGCAAAATTCATGCTCCTATCCGTAAGGTGAAATGGATTCTTTACACTGATTTTAGATTCTCACCTTGAAAATATTTGTTTATGTACCAATATGGTGAATTCTGAAGAAGTTAAATCAATATTCCTGTAGTTTAACCCATCTAAAATTGAAGTAGCGGCTACCATCATAGAATAGATGCTAGTCTTCTCTGCACACAGTTGCTTAATTCTAAAAGGTATTAAATACATTTCATCTTATTTGATTCACAAAATTCTCAAAAGGAATTTATTCCAATTTCACCACTGTGAAACACAAAAACAAAAAAAAAACTCTGAAGCTTAGAAAGGCCAATTAACTTGGATAGTTCTTATAACTGGTAGATGTCACAACCAAAACTATAATGTCAGTTCCCTGGTGTTAAATCCTATACTTTTCCTAGAAACCCTAGAAATGCTCAAAGGTTAAGTAACAATTCACAAAGAAGCAGCAGCAAGGGGTTATTAACCAATTTCCTCAGCCTCATTTGTACATCTGAGATAGGAGGTGCTCAGTTTCCCTTGGTTTGGATTTCAGGACACCCCTCTGGGTTTCAAGCTGCTTTCAAGGTCTCAGGCCCCCTCCTCTAGGCCCTCCCCTAGAGGAGAGTTTCTGCTACCAGTTAGACCTATTTTTGGCACCAACCACAGGGGAGACTGAGACCACAAGGGCCTGACTTATGCAAATCCAGTGGCTGGGCATGCTCAGTAGAAAGCGGTTATATAACCCTAATAGCTGAACATGCTCAGTAAAGTGGAGTTTATTCTTTGAATGGCCTTCCACTAGAGGTGCTAGAGAGCACAGAATATTCTACAATATGTCTGGTACATATGATAGGATTTGACCAATGAATATGTTCTAAAAGGAGACTAACTGAGCATGTGCAAGACTATGTCACGTAACTGGAAACCACCCCCTTAGTTGAATATTCATTTGATAGCATGAATATGTATTAGTGAAACTATGAAAGTGGAATTCAGGCAGAGGGCAGGGTTGTTTGCTCACTTTCCTAGGGCCAACCTGCACTTCACTGGCTGAGGGGTGTGTGCTTTCTTTTTGTATCAAACTTTCAACAAGCTGCTGCTCACTCTACTAGAACCAGCCCACACTCTGCCTGTAGAGTGTGTATTTCTTACTTTTGTAATAAACTTGGTATAGGCCCTGCTCAGTCTCTGGAGCTAGGCTGCACTCTCTCTGTGAAACCTGTTTCTCTCATTCATTACATTCAACACGTTCTCACTTTCTACTGTGACTCTGCTCTTGAATTCTTTTCTGTGGCAGAGTCAAGAACCTGGCAAGAGAACGGGTGGGTTGAGGCCGACTACTGAGCCTCCCCAGATCTTCTCCTCCAACGTCACATCTGAACAGTGAAATTTCTGAGAAATATAACTTTTAAAATACAGAACGAATTTTGATTTTACTTTAATTTAAATAAATTCCAAAGTAAATACTTCCAATACAATTCCCACTCCTGCATTTTGATTTTTCTTTGAGTGGGAGGGACAGGGATGGAGTTAGAGCTGGAGAGCACAGAAGTAGCCCAGATCCTGTTCTATGTGTATTCACGTGCAAGCACGCAGTGCTTAGGGACGTCATCTTTCCCAAGTCTACTCCAGCAGATAAATGGCTGATGTCTTAAAAACAGTGAAATAACATAGTTTTTGGTCCTTTAGAATACATGGACTGGCACCTAAAGAAAGGTGGCCTTTGATGCCTTTGCCTCCTGAATATGTCTATATTTTTAATAAGTACCTGAATTCCATGACCCCATTCCCATTCTGGCTCCCTTCATCATGCTTCCTGAAAGGCTTCTAAGTGTTAGAAACCATATAGCAAAAAGATAGAAGGGAAGGGAAGAGTGCACACAAATGAAAGATTGAATATTTGGAGAGGGCATACAGCAAAAGGAAAAGCAAAAATGAGGAAGAAGTGGAGTCATAGATAAGCAACAACTGGGAGATGGGGTTGGAGGAAGGGCAGGGCTTGAAAAGATTCATATTACAGGGCATCAAAGATGGAGACAGGGCTAAGTCCCTAACCTGCGTTGACTCAATACTTTGTTTGTTGGTATGACCGAGCACGGTCAGCTGAATTCTTAGCTGAAGCTAAGTGAAGGCTTAACACCATTTGTTGTGTGAATCCAGGTCTGTAATTTCTGTGACCTGGGCATTCAGGGCCAAAATTGTTTTCATTTTTCCCCATTTCATGCATCATTTCAGAGCTGTGTAGTCACTATGTGGAAACTGTGGATGCCAAATTAAACAAGCAGAAAAACAAGAACCATGAAGCCTGCATCGCCTGCGTCTGCTGCTCTTGTTTACAAAGCAGAAGATGGGAGGGAACAGGAGCAACTGAATTTAACAACAGTGAATCCTGTGACTGTTTAAGTGTCCCATTTTCACTCAGAGGCAACTGTGTGTAATCCCTTCAGAGACTCGGATTGCTAGTTGGCAGGCCTCGGGGACAGGGACACCTGCACAGTGGAGACACACGATGGTTGGCGGAGGGTGCCAGCCGTGGCCACCCCACATCACATGCTCAGCATCTGACTAAGGATGTCAGTTGTTTCCGAGGCCAGTTGGTCATGGAAAATAACTACGGCTCTGTTCAGACTCCCTCTCTGTTCTCTTCTCTCTGAATCTGACTACCGTCTTTCATACTTTGCCCTAGCTTGTATGGCTTAGGCTGAAGTCTGAGACATTTAACCAATTTATAAATATTAAATGCAGAAGTCATAAACTGTCAGTTTCTAGAAACATCAGGAGAGCTATATGGGTAATGGAAATTGGATGGCACATTGTGGAGGCCACTTTGCTGAGAGTCAGATATTCAAGGGTAGAGTCTCTCCTCTGGTTTCAAATCATCGCCCTCTATGGCGGGGGTCTTTTCTATCACTCTCCCAGCTCTTAGCAAATGCCTGGCAGAATTGAACGAATGGCAGAACTAAGAAATCAACTGACAAAGAACTGAATGATAATTTATGTAAATCTAACTAGATCTGGCCTTTTATTTTGCTTTTATAATGACCCTACTGGGATAACTTTCAGAAAGTAGTTTATTCTTAAGCACTCTCTGTCTTTATTTCCTCCTTTTTTCTTTTTCCCCCTTCCTTCTTTTTTCATTCCCTTTCTCTCTTTCTTTCTCTCTTTTTCTTTTTCTTTTCTTTTCTCTTTAATGTAGTAAAAGAAGGCAGGTTCTTAGGTAATGGACCTGATTCTGCTTATGAGAAAACAGTGCTTAATTTTTGAAGGCATATTGGGCCCTTGGCTATTAACAGACATGCACTTTCTCGTAACAGTGGATTTCCTTCCTAATGGCAATTTATTTTCTCTTCAATTTATTGAACTTCTGGAAGAAGATGATAGCATCATGCTGATTCTCTGCTCTGGATCTAAACCAAAATTATTGCTGCCAGAAGGTCATGAATAAGTAATTTTCAAGAAGTTTCAGGGAGTCTTCCACCTATAAACCAGCTGAGATAAGAATCCAGGCAGAACAATACCCAGGAAGACTGTAAAGCCAGCACCAGTTCTAAGACATAAACAGGGTGGTGTCACAGCGGGCCAGTCGCTGTACATTCTCACATCTCCTATCAAGCTTACCATTGAGGTTGAGTATAAGAAAACAAGATGGTGTTAGCTATTGTCTGCCAGACTGAGTTACGTAGATTCCTTTCTGGAAAATTCTCAATAGTGAAAGAAGAATTCATCAGATCTGAAAAATAACTGCATTTGCTAATTTCCAATTGCTAGTGTCAATGTAGTTTCAGGTTTTCCTTCCCATTGCAAGTGCTCTCAAATTGGAGGTTATAGTACATCCAACTCAAATCACTGGTGTTAAACTAATCAAGAATAAAATGCTATGCTTAAAAAATAAACATGTAAGCTCATGTAATAATGAAATCAGCCCATATTGATATAGCATAGAATATTTAAATTAAAAAAAAAACTAATGTCATAGTTTTTGGCTGATCTTTAGAAATTATGACAGAAATTATGTGACCTACATGTTGCATTATTATTCCTTTTGGAAATAACCTATTTCCATCACCACCTCCACGTGGAATCTACATTTTCCTCAAATCCCTTTCCAATCACTTTGCTGACTTTTATTTATCCTATTTATTACAGTACAATCCTTCATATCATAAGACTTAGGATGAATCATAATGAGAAAAAGGTGAGAAACTGGCTGAGGTTTCTTATTTTGAAACACTGGGTCAATTTTCCCTGAGAAGAGAAAGGTTGGAAAGTTACGGTAGACTTTGTATTAAAAATCAACTGATTCTGTTAATTTCACAAGAATACTTGAAAAAACTTACCAGCAACTTACACAACATTACTATGAACTATTTTGCACTTGGAGGGAGTTTTAAAAGGTTAGTTGTACATGACAGAAGACAGTCAGTGTTATGAACCCCCTGCTTGTC
>NW_007727865.1:235237-239824 GCF_000696425.1 Galeopterus variegatus | reverse complement strand
TGATTCTGTTAATTTCACAAGAATACTTGAAAAAACTTACCAGCAACTTACACAACATTACCATGAACTATTTTGCACTTGGAGGGAGTTTTAAAAGGTTAGTTGTACATGACAGAAGAGAGTCAGTGTTATGAACCCCCTGCTTGTCATCTCTCTGGTCCAAAGCAAGATTTTTTTTACAGTTTTGATTATGTGATTAGTGTCAGAGATATTTTTTAACCTCACCAGCTTTTACATGGCTTGAATATCTTTCAAGGCATACTGGTTCAAAGGATATTTCCTTAGCTACCAGAGAAATCATAACATATTTAGCTATATGATTAGTATAATTTTGATGTTTTGAATATAGATGGCAGGAAGCAAAACCTTTAATGTCTGTGACATTTTCTATTCTGGATAAAATTTGGTGAACTTGGTATCTGGAATACTAATCAGAATATTTACTACCCGTGAAAGCATCAAGTCAGCCATGGAAATGCCTGTCTTATTAACTGTAAAAACTGAAACACAGAGGGAAAATATAATCTGTTTTAAATATTTTCTAGCATGCAGAGAAGTGGAATGTATTTGGAAGGTCATAACTGGCATATCTCCCTGCTGTTTTCTAGGATGTGTTTTAGAATGAACATGGAGCCAAGATGAGGCATAGAAAGAGCCAGTGACCTGAGACTCCAGCTTGGAGGGTCTGGGAGAGAGATATTTAAAAGTATTTTATTTGTATTTCTAGGTGCTAAGGCAATGTCTGTTTAAAACAACAGCAACAAGAAAAAAACAGATTTTCTCCAAAAACATATGCAAAAGGGTTCCAATTAAACCTCTTCACTATAGAAGTGTGTAAAATTTTCCACCCTTGAAGCTGCAACATATGTATTTCTCAAAAAGAAAAAAAAGAAAAAATATATATATATATATATATATCAGCAAACCACAAACACATGTGCACACACTGGGAAAATTGAATTGCTTTGCTTCACTGAATGAATAGAAGCACTTATTTACTTCTGAATCTCTATTTGAATACAAACATGTAAAACCACAAACACATGTGCACACACTGGGAAAATTGAATTGCTTTGCTTCACTGAATGAATAGATGCACTTATTTACTTCTGAATCCCTATTTGAATATAAACATGTAAGAACTGATCATTTTTATTTAAAACAAACCAATAAAAACCTGCAGAAATGGAGTGGATTGAATTTAGTACCAGCAGCCAGGTAAGGTCCTGCTGCAGCTGTCAGCCTTAAGTAGGGTAAGGGTAACTCAGATTTTTCTTTCTGTCTTTGACACCTAAAACTGCTTCACGCATTCCTACCCATTGGCTGATGATAGCTATCTTTCTGGTGTGAGTTATTCTACCCTGTTAAATCAGGATGGAAATATTTGAGATTTTGAAATGTTTTCACCCGTTTTTATAAATATAAGGATATGAGAAGGATGTCGGCTCAGAGCAATCTTTTTGGTTTATGCATTTGAGTGTCCATTGATATACAAATCATCCAGGAAGATGAATCCAAAGATTTGAAGTCCCATAATATTCTATGATCTACTAATTTTAAGGGTGAAGAGTTACATATTTCTATGATTATTTAAAAGTAACATTTTATCCATGCTTTGTCTTTTTAAATATTTTCAGAGCTTCTTGATGACAGCAATTTAAATTCCTCTGTGAAAGTGATGAAACCTGTGCTGGAAATGTACTTGGTAATTTCCCATTTTCCTTTCCTATGGTCATCACTTGTCTCTTTTTCCTTTTTCCTCCCGTCATCGCAGTTAGACACTCCGTAGCTCTGTCACACCATGCCTAACCCCTCCTGACACATAATAAACGCAAAATCGGATGCAAATGGATACAAGAATTTCCCTCCCAAAGTTGTATTTTAAAGGAGCTGAGAACCTCCTGTGCTGAAAATAAAGAAAGAATGCATCAATGACAGGAAAACACAGCAAGCAGAGTCAGAAGAAGAACATTTTCTGGAAAAGAGTTCCCAGAAAACACAAACCTATTATCATCGAGTAATCAAACCAAAACTAGGCCCGTGGCATTGTCAGAGTTATGTTACCCAAAGTAAGTTTAACTATGTTTAGGGTACTGTGAGGAAAGGAAAGTGTAAGAAGTTAGTGCAAAGACAGGGCAACACCTGTCAAGGTATATGTCCAGAAAATCAGATTGTAAATTATCTAGCAGTTGAAATTTGACTTGCTGAGGTGACAGAACAGGTGTGGTTAGACACGACTGAATTCTAGGTCTCCTCATACCAATCCAGAACTTCCTTTCAAGATTCCATGTAAGACTTCCGTTTTTTATCATGTAGAGACATTAGTAAATACTTGTGAATTACATGAATCATTTGCATGGTCACTACTCTTATTCTTCACATTGTCCACATTGAAGAATATCCTGTCATACAGTATTCAGGCAGGCCATTCTGTCTCAGTGACTGCTCAGAGAGGAGTACAGATACACAGACACAATTTTTTGTACAAAAAGCCCTTCCCTTCCCCAAACTGAACTATCCACAGAACGGGAATATATAAAATACACAAAAGTAGAGCTTCTATAGTTAAAAAAAAAAAAAATGTGCAAGGGACACATACTCCCTTCTATTGGTACTTTCTGTAAAACTNTCTCAAAAAGAAAAAAAAGAAAAAATATATATATATATATATATATCAGCAAACCACAAACACATGTGCACACACTGGGAAAATTGAATTGCTTTGCTTCACTGAATGAATAGATGCACTTATTTACTTCTGAATCCCTATTTGAATATAAACATGTAAGAACTGATCATTTTTATTTAAAACAAACCAATAAAAACCTGCAGAAATGGAGTGGATTGAATTTAGTACCAGCAGCCAGGTAAGGTCCTGCTGCAGCTGTCAGCCTTAAGTAGGGTAAGGGTAACTCAGATTTTTCTTTCTGTCTTTGACACCTAAAACTGCTTCACGCATTCCTACCCATTGGCTGATGATAGCTATCTTTCTGGTGTGAGTTATTCTACCCTGTTAAATCAGGATGGAAATATTTGAGATTTTGAAATGTTTTCACCCGTTTTTATAAATATAAGGATATGAGAAGGATGTCGGCTCAGAGCAATCTTTTTGGTTTATGCATTTGAGTGTCCATTGATATACAAATCATCCAGGAAGATGAATCCAAAGATTTGAAGTCCCATAATATTCTATGATCTACTAATTTTAAGGGTGAAGAGTTACATATTTCTATGATTATTTAAAAGTAACATTTTATCCATGCTTTGTCTTTTTAAATATTTTCAGAGCTTCTTGATGACAGCAATTTAAATTCCTCTGTGAAAGTGATGAAACCTGTGCTGGAAATGTACTTGGTAATTTCCCATTTTCCTTTCCTATGGTCATCACTTGTCTCTTTTTCCTTTTTCCTCCCGTCATCGCAGTTAGACACTCCGTAGCTCTGTCACACCATGCCTAACCCCTCCTGACACATAATAAACGCAAAATCGGATGCAAATGGATACAAGAATTTCCCTCCCAAAGTTGTATTTTAAAGGAGCTGAGAACCTCCTGTGCTGAAAATAAAGAAAGAATGCATCAATGACAGGAAAACACAGCAAGCAGAGTCAGAAGAAGAACATTTTCTGGAAAAGAGTTCCCAGAAAACACAAACCTATTATCATCGAGTAATCAAACCAAAACTAGGCCCGTGGCATTGTCAGAGTTATGTTACCCAAAGTAAGTTTAACTATGTTTAGGGTACTGTGAGGAAAGGAAAGTGTAAGAAGTTAGTGCAAAGACAGGGCAACACCTGTCAAGGTATATGTCCAGAAAATCAGATTGTAAATTATCTAGCAGTAGAGATTTGACTTGCTGAGGTGACAGAACAGGTGTGGTTAGACACGACTGAATTCTAGGTCTCCTCATACCAATCCAGAACTTCCTTTCAAGATTCCATGTAAGACTTCCGTTTTTTATCATGTAGAGACATTAGTAAATACTTGTGAATTACATGAATCATTTGCATGGTCACTACTCTTATTCTTCACATTGTCCACATTGAAGAATATCCTGTCATACAGTATTCAGGCAGGCCATTCTGTCTCAGTGACTGCTCAGAGAGGAGTACAGATACACAGACACAATTTTTTGTACAAAAAGCCCTTCCCTTCCCCAAACTGAACTATCCACAGAACGGGAATATATAAAATACACAAAAGTAGAGCTTCTATAGTTAAAAAAAAAAAAAATGTGCAAGGGACACATACTCCCTTCTATTGGTACTTTCTGTAAAACTATTAGAAAGCCATCCATTGTTTCAGCCCAGTCAACTGTATTTACTAATAAAGGACACTAAGGTCTTGGGACAAATTACCTAAATCCCCACAGGAATTTCCAAAGCTGGCGTATCCCCTTAATTTGACTAGTGTTCCTTCTGGGACCTTCCACAGTCCTGCTTGTTTACATAGTTCTGGATTTATCTCTCTTTTGTATTCTTTCTTTTGTTTGTTTGTTTGTTTACTTGTTTGCTCTTGGTTTGTTTGGGGACTTTCAAGTTCTCATTGATAAGCTACAATAGAACACTTTCCCATTTAGTACTTTTATCC
>NW_007727865.1:232226-234163 GCF_000696425.1 Galeopterus variegatus | reverse complement strand
GACTTTCAAGTTCTCATTGATAAGCTACAATAGAACACTTTCCCATTTAGTACTTTTATCCGTATTTATTAGTGTCCCTAAAATCTAGTGTATGCATTAATAACAAACTTTCAGCTGAACGTAGAACAAAATAAACCAGTTTAGTTGATTGGATCAAAAGTCCAAATGAATGTGGTTTGATTAATCACAACAAACCGTGTGTAGTCATTGTCAATTCTGAAGAGAATAAACCTATAAAAGCAATTTACTTAAGATGTTCTATAGTTTGTTTCATTGTTCTTAAAATTGAAGTCAATAATGATGAAGTTATCTTTTCATAATTAATTAGAAACTACAATAAATTGGTGGTTTTGTAATTCAGGATCCACTGTAACTAAAAGAAACAAAAAAGACCTCGGACATCTAATGTGAATTTTAAAGGGAGAAAACAGTGGACAGAATTGGAAACATGCAAGGTTCAAAACTATAGTAGTAATTGAAGCAACTTAAAGGTCTGGTGTTGTTGTTGTTGTTGTTGTTGTTGTTGTTGTTGTTGTTGTTGTTGTTAAAAAAAACACACACACTTCACACATCTTCACATTTCCAGAATAAAGCTTGGATTAACATTCTCTCACCTGTATGAATTCAAATTTGATACTCTAATGTTCAAAGTATTGGAGATGTTGGGAAACATCAAACACCTAAGCACAGCATTACTGCAAATTACTACTACATATAACTTATCACTGAGCTTTGTCATGTTATTGTAATCAATTTGCTGGTTACCTTACCTTTATTTGGCTTTAGAAATGATACAATTCACTGTAAGTAATAGAGCAATGCTAATATGTATTTGAAAATTAAAATTTCTGTAAATTAAGCTGAAAGTTTACCATATCCAAAATGCTGAATACAAGTATGTATATATTTGTGGTACACTATATTCTTCGGATAGCAATGTAGTTGTTGTAAAATTGAGAAAATTTCAGTTCCTGGATTCAGTGACTCTGGACCAGTTAATGAATTCTCTAACTCTTGGTTTCCTTCTTTGTATAATGAAGTCAGTGTTAACTAACTCATAGATTTACTATGGGGGTGTAAAATGCGTTCTTGATGGAATAAAAGGATTATGATATTCACCATCCCTGTTTAAAAAGAATTTGATTTCCAAAATAACAACTACTACCTATAAAATAGGCTATAAGACATTAAGCACTTGCACTCAATCATTTAATTTGAATTTCAAAACAACCCATGAAAATAATGATAGAGTTTATATGCTTTGCATGTATTTTATTTTTTTGAATGAAAGACTTGATTTATATGAAGAGTAAACCTAAATACTGAATTATTCATTGTGTAAGGCATTTTGTTGTTGTTGTCACTAGTGTTGTATGTGTGCATATGTGTGTATGTAGACAAAATTCCAGAAAATCCAAAGAAACAGAAGAACAGATTTACCTAAAATCCTGCTACTCTAACATAACCATGGCTACGATTTTATTGTATTAAATTCTAGCCCTTTCCCTATTCATATAATTGTTACAAGCAATTATATAAATTGTTACAAACAATTATATAAAATATAGTTGTCCTACTCAGGTAAGAGGTGTCCTTGCTTTCATCTTACAAATTAGAGAGGCTCAAAGAGGATGAGGAACTTTTCAAGTGCACACCCTTCCTTGAAAGTGTCTATCCACTATTCCACCCTACACCGAGGGCCAGTGATCTCAAAGGTACAGGCTCCATGCTGAGAATCAGACACAATAACACACATTAACCCACATGGCAAGGAATCAACTCTGTGAGGGTAAGTTTTCTCTCTCACCCATTGGACATTTCTCCAGTAAATCTGGAAAGGCATGACTCTGGGCTTCCACATGCTCGGAAATGAAGTGCATCTCCTGGTGCTCTTGGCCACAGTGTGAACATAGCTGGGCTCAGACTAGGGCCATTAC
>NW_007727865.1:214906-231871 GCF_000696425.1 Galeopterus variegatus | reverse complement strand
TCCAAAGAAACAGAAGAACAGATTTACCTAAAATCCTGCTACTCTAACATAACCATGGCTACGATTTTATTGTATTAAATTCTAGCCCTTTCCCTATTCATATAATTGTTACAAGCAATTATATAAATTGTTACAAACAATTATATAAAATGTAGTTGTCCTACTCAGGTGAGAGGTGTCCTTGCTTTCATCTTACAAATTAGAGAGGCTCAAAGAGGATGAGGAACTTTTCAAGTGCACACCCTTCATTGAAAGTGTCTATCCACTATTCCACCCTACACCGAGGGCCAGTGATCTCAAAGGTACAGGCTCCATGCTGAGAATCAGACACAATAACACACATTAACCCACATGGCAAGGAATCAACTCAGTGAGGGTAAGTTTTCTCTCTCACCCATTGGACATTTCTCCAGTAAATCTGGAAAGACATGACTCTGGGCTTCCACATGCTCGGAAATGAAGCGCATCTCCTGGTGCTCTTGGCCACAGTGTGAACATAGCTGGGCTCAGACTAGGGCCATTACTTCCGAAGGGAACAACACATGGAGTCTGCCCAGCAGTCACTGAGGCCACATTTCTAAAAAGGCCACTGCTGTGAAAACTGAAGGAGAGCAGGAATATTTTGATTTTCATGGAAAATAGCTCAGTAAACATTCCATCATATTTCACAGCAAATATGTTCCAGACACTGACATAGAACTCCTGGTCTGCTCTCCTCCAGGTTACTTCCAGCTTTTAAAATATTAGATAAAAGTAAAAGCAAATATCAACTTTCTTCTGTTTCTTTCTTTCTTTTGAAATTTCCATATGGAGAGGGTTTCTCTTAATATTTCTAGCTCCACTAAACCCAGCGATATTTAATGGAAAAACAGCCACTCCCATTGCTGGGAAAGGTAATGCTTCCAAGCACTAAATAATGCTTTCAAGCCACCAGGAAAAAAAAAAAAAATCAAGGTTATTACTAGAAAGTCAGGCAAGTTCCTTTGTATTCATTCCAACAGCTGTTTAACATGAATGGAGGCCAAGTAAGAAAAGCTCAGGTAAATATTCCAATTTAGTACAGTTATCCAAGGGTCAAAAAAACACTGCATGCTTTTTTCAGGTGTGGTGTTACATCTATCCTTAAACGGCAATTTTTAATATGAAATGAAGACTCTTATTTTACAGACATTAACGTATTTTAAGCATAAAAGAAATGAGACAATTTTATGCTTGCAGCACACAAGAGATAGCATTGTTAAATTAAGAGCCTTGCTCAGTCTGGTCAGTTGCACAGTGAACCCATCAAAATCAGAAGCCTGGCCTCTTTTGCTAATACCTTCACACTGCTTTTCTGCACCTGTGAGTCCACTTGAAGAGCTGAAATTCTATGTACCTAAATAATATGTTCACCAGCACAGTGATTCTACATCGATTGCACAGATCATCTATAGCTATTTACCTTTCTCTACTCAAAAATCATCCTATTGGCCTATTTAAGAATTGGATTTTGAGGATACAAGAAATAGTGTCTGAATGTAACAACAGATCTCTTCCTCCCCCACCCCAGTAAATACAATTTTAGACAACCAAAGCAATCATTATCTGAAAAAGTCTTGTTTCTGGCAGAAAAAAAAATCAATTTAATTATACAAGATGTGGCTTACGTTTTAATTGTTATTAAGTATAGTGCCTTATTGACAGAGTTTCCCTGAATCTCAGTTTATGAGCTTTTACATTACTCAGATAACTTGCTGAGGAGAAAAAAAAAAAAAATCCATCATGTTACTTAAAAGAACTGAAGAGGCATTGTGCCCAAGTCATTAGAACCCTTGACTGTGCTCATAATGATGAATGCATCATTTTTCTTGCATGAAACTTTGGTAACAAATAGCACAGCCAAGTCTTTTCCAGCACTGTTATTCTGTTTTAAAAAACACTGACATTTTCTTAAACAGACATAATTTACAATTTTAAGGAGTACAACAGTGCCTTGGTGTTTGAGGGCCAGAAAGCAAACAACACTCCTTTCAGTTAGTTTTTTTTTTAAAGAGAGTCTCGTGCTTAGTGAGTTCACTATAGCTTAAGGCCAGAGAGACAGAGCAGAGGGAAAACAGAGCAGGGCTGCACATGTGAAGGTCATGACTAACCAGTCACGTTACATTAAGGGTCAGAGTGAGATGGAGGAACAGGAGGAATGTGAGAGGAGAGCAGCCCTGCAGAACTGTGCCCAGCACAGCACTTGGTGAGGCATCGCAGCGGTGCTATTCCCTTGCCAGGATAGAAGTGGCCGAATATTTCTTTCTAGCAGCCCTATGGGGAAAGCAGCAGCCTTGTGGATGCTTCTGTACTTCAGAATTCCCTCTAACAGGTTCTTCTGTAAATTTCACACAAAGGGAGCCTTGCCAGTGTCCATGTGTATGGATCGATATCTGCAGCAATGTTCGATTTCCAGTGGGGTCAGCTCAGCCTGAGGAGATAAATGGAAGTCTGTGTAGGATGCTGCAGGTCTGTTGTCTGGATGAGACCTTAGAAGCTAAGGTTATGTGTAAAGGTTAAAACTCCCAAAGTGTTATTTCTAAGACCACCAATCTGTTTCAGTGCCCTTTGTGAAGTTTCTCTTAGTGTGTTTTCCAGTGATCCTTGATTAAAAAGCTGTGTCTCATGGATGCAGAAAATATCTGTGAGAAAATAGGTGTGAGCTTGTGTATGTATTTGTGTGTGTCCCTTTCATACCTACACACTATAAGTGTGTATTTTATATATAGGTGTATATAAAGATTCATATTATCTTTTTAATTCCACTTATCCATGGACTTTTTGAAGTACCCTAGTATATACAGATGTGTGTGCATATGTGTGTGTGTGTGTGCGCGCATACACACACATCTCATACATTTCATTTCCCAATGAGAACATGTTTGCTTTTTCCTTCATGTATATATGTCATCTAAATTAAGATATTCAAACCAAAAGAAGTTCAGAATCCCCGATGATGTTTTCACTGTATGGAATGTGACAATTCACCTGTTCTATGTGATGTTTATCAATTAAGCAGCTGCCATGTTTCATGCATACCCAAAAAACTGAGTACCCAGAGTCAATCCCTTTCACTGAGTTATTCATAGCCCTGTGAATGCTTAGACCCACAAATACAATTCTAACCCAGTGTGATGAACACAACCAAATGTGAACAGAGCACAGAGGTTCAATGAAAAAGGGAGTTTTTACTTCTATTGGGCAAGAGCCAAAGAAAAATCGCTCTTGAGGGGAGGCACCTCCTTACCTTCTCCGGGTTTGGAAAGACAGAGGGACAAAGGGACAGACAAAGTGATGGGGGGTGTCACACTAGGCAGAGGGATGGGCAAATGCAAAAACACAGAGGAATGCAATATCTTGCTCTGATAGAAAGTAAAAGGACAAGATTTCAAGGGGTGGGTGTAGAGCTAGGGCTGAGTCTGGAGCTCACAGACCCCTCAAGCCTGTTGTCCAGACTGGGTCACAAACCCTTCACACGCAGGTCTATGAGTTAGGTAACCGGAAAAAAGGTCCTTGGAGCCTTGGTTGAAGGAACAGTAAGCTTTATTCAGCACACACACATCTAAGAGCTAGGCAGTCCAAAGAGAAACTCAGAAACTCAACTGCTACTGGCAAAGTCCAAAGAAAAACTGAGCAGCTGCCAGCAAAGTAAACATTCTATTTTTAGACACAAGCTCTCTGCCCACCAGCAGTTCAGGCCACTGCTCCACAAACTCTAGAACACACAATAGCAAGAAACTAAAAAGATACGTTGGCACACATGTGCACTAACTCCACCCACACACACTTGTCCACAAAGAATGTGCTGCACCACCCCCAACCGGACCTGAGGCAAGGGGCCTGACTAAACTATTCCATTTCCCCACAGTGGGAAACCAGACTGGACAGATAGACAGAAAAAAGCACGTCATGATGTGCCCAGTGCTACACGTTAAGCAGCTTTGTTTTTATCCTAGAAAGCATTACCCAAAGCGTCTCTGTGGAAATCAGTGCTATAGATATTTAACAGATAAAACTTAAACAAGGAATTTCATGATCCATTAGATTCCACGATTCGATTAAGAAAATACTGGATTGAACCAGTTTCTTCACTACAGGATTCTTGAGAGTCATTGCTGCTCCAAATGAATGAATTGGAGTCTTCAAGAGGGTGGTTTCACTGTGCAAACTTTCTAAAACATATTTGACCATTTATTTATTAGCTGAAGTTTCTCTCTGGCTCCCTGTCCCTTAGAAAATGCTGATATAAATGTTGGTTAGGCAGTGAAATATTTTAAACAGTGGGGGAAGGGAGAATTTATCAGTCTTCTCTTTTGACATTTTTGACATTATCCACTGATGACAACTTGAAAAGGACTTACTAGAGGTTATTAGTGATTGAGAATAAGGTCCTCATCTAAGACAGAGGAAATGGAGGTAGGAAAGAAAGAACAATTTCAGGAAATAATAAGTTGTAAAATCATCTTTACCCAGTGTCCCTGGATCATGTATATTTCTTTAGATATGAATCTGGGGTTAAATGAGTTGCAACTTTGAAAACCACCAGGTGTCCCTGATATATCTTGAAAATCACTGATAAAAATGTACTCATTGTTAGTTTATGCCTTGCCAACTTTTCTCCTGGAGAAATTGGATTTTGGGCCAAGAGAGTCTATTTCATATTGTTCCCCTAAAGTAAAATATGAAGTGGAAGGGGGATGAAAGCGCAGTAGAGAGACTGATGTGCCTAGACAACAGCAGAATCCTCCGGCTGGAGTCCACTGAGTCCACAGAATAGGTCGGGGTCACTATATCCGAGAGGTTCGCTGAGAAGCCTTCTAGTGCAAACACAGTGTGACCGAAAGTCACCAAATCCAGAGTGGAGTGAACTGGGGGATGGGGGTGAAGGGGGAGCTCAGTGTAAAACCAGGCGTAGCCAAGTTGTCTACCAAAGAAGGTGAATGGGAGATCAGGCCCACTTTCGTGAGGTCAGAGGTGGAAAGCAGAAAAAGGATTTCAGATTTCCTGCACAGCGTCTTTGAAAAAGTGCGAATCTCCTGTTAATTCACATAAATTTCAGATATCTTCCCCTATTTCTAATTTAGATAAAATTCTTCAAATTACCAGGGAGAAAGGGAGACTTTTGAGTGTGAATTTGGAGGAAACTCTGGGGATAGAAATGGGAAAGAAAAACCTAGCAACATGTTTTAGGAATGCCCATAAAATGAACCCAAGCATATAACACTTCCTCCTGCAAACACTGCTCACTACATAAAACTTTCTATTTCTATTTTTAACCAAAATATGGCCTAAAAGATTTCAGAAATCTTGCAAGACAGCCTGATATTTAGAAATTAATACCTATTTTTTTCTGATTATCAGGATGTATGGGAGCCTTCATAAACACGTTGCAGGTTGATCTGAACTGTCAGTCAGAAACCCTGGTCTAGGAGGCATGCGGACACACATCAAGTATTTTGCTACTTTCGTCAGGGATTTCTATTCTTTTCCTGCTGCCTAGATGGGCCCGTTTGATCTGAAGGCTGTGTGGGACACAAGAGAGGCATCTCGCTCTCTTGCTTTTACTCTTTCTCTTGCCTGTTAAGATTACGGGGAATTTGAATTTAAATGAGAATTTAAAAAGTGGCTGGAGCTGGTCTGAGCTGGAGTTTTTCATGAGAATGTCAGTAGTGAATAAGTTTGCCAGATCAAAGCCACAGTCTGTGTTGCACAGGAGCTTTTGAAACTATTTAGAATAAAACAAGTGGAGGAAAAATCCGCCTTGTGCCAGACTGCAGGCTGCTGCTTAAACACACATCAGGGCAAAGCTGTAAAGCTTACAGTTGGTCCAGATATGGGGCCCACAACTGCAGCCTCTTTGGGAATTTTTTTTTTATTTTTTTTTTAATCCTTGCCTTCTCAAAAGGAATGAGGTCACAACAAGAAAGTTACACCTGATCCTCTCAGCTCTCTTTGAAGATGCTTGCTTCCCCAGTTATGCTGCTGTCAGCTGTACAGTGAAGCAGTTTGGGATGAGGAAAAGTGGCTTAGGGATGAGTTTAATTGAGGAGAAAATGCTTCATAACTGAGTTCTGTCCTCACCTATGGACACAGCACCATAAAATGGAAAATATAAGGTAGATATTGAACTAAGGGCTTCTGAGACTAGCTATTTTACCACTTTGCTTTTTTTTTTTTTTTTTTTTTTTTTTTTTTTTTTTTCGCAAGGGTTTGCAAAGGTTTTCTCCACCACGATAACCTCAGTAGTCTTCCAGTAATCTGGGTATTATAGAATTCAGGAAGGTTACAGGAACGGTTCCTTCTCAGTGCCTTCCAGATCAGACGTAGACTATAAAACCCAGTACATTCCTTTCTGCTGCAATGCAGGTCTTGTTAACTAAAATTAGTAAATAGTTCAGTAATGCTGTTTTATAATTGGAATGATGTTGGTGAAATTCAGAAGTCACCTTGGTTTATACGTGACTGTCTTCCTCGTTGCCCCGAGGCAAGGAGGGGTGGGAAATAGTAAGAGTAGAATGATAATCTTCAGGAGGGAAGGAAAAAGCATCAATCAGTTCGGCTGGCGGCCTTCTCAGCAGGACCCTATTTAATTGTATGTGAAGGAATGGGAGATGCCAGGCTGGCCTTGTAGGGCTCTTAACTCAAGGTGCCTTGCCCTGCCCACCCTCTTGCCCACCTTCATGGCAGTCCTGCTATTGCAAATCTCTCCACACCCACCAATGCCACTCTAATTAAAGTGTTTTCAGTATTTCTACTGTATTCTCCTTTGCTTATTTTTAATATCCATGGTGGCAGCTTTCAGCAATGTGGAGCTGTCTCCCTGGACCATCTAAATTAACTCCCTAAGTACACATCATTATTATTTTTTTTTAGTGCTTTGATTACAACAGTGGATTGGAGTGGTCTGTTTCCCTAAACTCTATTATGTTTTATGTGCAATTTTTCAGGAAACACATTGCATTATGGGAGAAATACCTTTATTCTCATTTCATTTAATTTCTCATAACCACCTTTGCACACACTGACATTAAAATAATTGGTAACCATAAATGATGAGTGAACGTTGTATGTAAGGTACTATGCTAAGCACATTATATACATTATCTTACTTAATCCTTATATATCAACCTCATGAAGAACTAGAAATCTTAAGGAATTTCTTCAACATTACTTAGCTTGAAAAAATGGTACAGCTAGAATTCAGTGTAGGTCAGAGGACTACACTGTAAATTATCCCCTGGAAACAGTATTGACTTTGGTTTTGAAGAAAGGGTAAGACAGGATGAAACAAATTCTGAACCAGATTTCTCATCAGGCAACTCATCCATTTTTTTCAGAAGACCCAATTTTTAAGTTATTTCAATGTTGTGTTTAACTGCACCTTCATGGGGTTCAGGACATGCTACTCCAAAATACAGCATGGCATATTGAAAAAAGGTGGAATCAGGAGGGTCTTTCTCTCTGATCTTCCCCACCCCATTTTCTCCTGAAGCAAGCCATAAAAACTTGGACAGATTTTCTGACCTCCTAAAACAGATTATAAGACCCTCATTCCAGGGGTGCCCTCCCTATACCCAAAGGAAAGGAACGGCCTTATCTCTGAAGAGACAGGGACACGGAGAAGAATCTGAACAAACAGGCCTTGCTAGGTTCCCCCTGTTTGTTTCCATTAGATCATACCCCCTTTGTCCTATCTTATTTCTCCACAACTGTCCTGTCTTCATCAAACCTACTGCAAAAAATACTCAGATTTACCTGTTTCTTTCAGTCTTCATTTCCTTTTGAAGGTTCCCATGTCATGTAAAACTTATGTTAAATTTGTATGCTTTTCTCTTGTTAATCTTTTGTTATAGGGGCCTCAGCCATTGTAGAGGTAGAGCTGGATCTGGAGCTCACAGACTCCTCAAGCCCTTTGTCCAGACTGGGTCACAAACCCTTCACACGCAGGTCTATGAGCTAGGTAACAGGAAAAAGGTCCTTGGAGACATGGGTGAAGAAAGAATAGTCTTTATTCAGCACACACATGTCTGAGAACTAGGCAGTCCAAAGAGAAACTCAACTGCTACCGACAAAGTCCAAAGAAAAATGAGCAGCTGCCAGCAGAGTAAACATGCTCTACTTTTAGATGCAAGCTCTGCTGGCCAGCTTCTGCTTCACACAGTCTGAAGAACACACACAATAACAACAAAACTAAAAAGATACATGGGGCACATGCGCACTAACTCCACCCACACGCAACTTGTTTACAAAGAATGTGCTGCACCACCCCCAACTGGACCTGTGAGGGGGCCTGACTAAACTATTCTATTTTCCTCACAGCCATGAACCTAGAGTGGATGAGGCTTACAACCTCATGGTACTAATTTCAGCTTCCAGAGCTAAAATTAGAATTAGGAGTCCAATCTCATATCATTTCTTCAAATATTTGATGAAATTTCCTTTTTGGCCTAAAAATTATAATTAGCATCTTCAACTTTTACTCATTTGACATGATTTGCAGATACTGAGAGTTTTCTTTCTCTTAGTTTTTGTCCCTTTAAGATACAGCACTAAAAATACCACTCAATACTCAAAATGGGATCTTTACCAGTACAGTTGAAGCTGTTATCTTCTTTGTTTGAGGTGATACATGTCTATGAAGGCAAACTAAGTTACAATTTGGGATCTTCCTTGAAATTTAAAATCAACCAAATATGTCACTTTAACTGGATCCTCAACATCTCCCACTTATATAGTTGATTTAATTTTTTAAAGTTAAACATAGGACTTTACATTTGCCCCTGTACATTTCACCAATCTTCCTTGAAATTTAAAATCAACCAAATATGTCACTTTAACTGGATCCTCAACATCTCCCACTTATGTAGTTGATTTAATTTTTTAAAGTTAAACATAGGACTTTACATTTGCCCCTGTACATTTCACCTTGTTGGTTTGGGTCTATTATTTCAAAACTGAAATACATATTTCATTTTTATTGATTTATTGATTTATTTTTATTAACTTTTTTCTTTATTATTAGCATATTTATTCTTACAAATTGTGATATTTCTTTATGCCTTTTGCCCAATCTATCACTTCCCAAACTTTTTTTCTTTATTATTAGCATATTCATTCTTACAAATTGTGATATTTCTTTATGCCTTTTGCCCGATCTATCCCAAACCCCCTCCCTCTGTCCCCCAATCTCTAGTATCCTTAGGTTTGTTCTCTCCTTCTGAAAGTTCAACACTTTTTTCTTTATTATTAGCATATTTATTCTTACAAATTGTGATATTTCTTTATGCCTTTTGCCCAATCTATCACTTCCCAAACCCTCTCCCTCTGTCCCCCAATCTCTAGTATCCTTAGGTTTGTTCTCTCCTTCTGAAAGTTCAACATATTGTTGTGGTCTTTTCTTCCTTTCTTTCCTTCATTCTTTCTTTCTTCCCACCTTCCCTCTTCTCCCCACCTTCTTTCCTTTCTAGCAGCCAGTTATGAGTGAGAACATGTGGTATTTCTGTTTCTTTGTCTGGCCTTTTTCACTTAACGTAATTTTCTCCAGATTCATCCATATTGTTGCAAATGGCAGAATTTCATTCTTTTTTTATGGCTGAGTAATATTCCATGGTGTATATATACCACATTTTCTTTATCCAGTCACCAGTTGATGGACACTTAGGTTGGTTCCATATTTTGGCTATTGTAAATAGAACTGTGATGACCAAAGGAGTGCAGATATCCCTCTGACATGATGATTTCCATTCCTTCAGATATGTACCCAGTAGTGTGATTGCTGGATCATACGGTAGTTCTATCTGTAGTTGTTTGAGAAACCTCCATACCGATCCTGTTCCAATTTTATCAGCTTTCTCTAAATTTTTGTTTCCTGAAAAATAAAAACATAAATGAAATTACTTTCTAATGTACTTTGTTTAACCCTTTCTAGTGATTATTTTCTCAGTGATTAATCTGAGTATCTCTCTCCTCTGTTTTGCATCCAATTTCCTCTTTGTTTGTTACATCAAATTTCAATTTGAAGACTATTCTCTTGTGAAGACAGAAGAAAAATCACTGTACAATCTGCTGTTTTGGTGTCATTTGTTAATATCATGTAACATGATTTTGCCAACCTGCTTATTGTGGTAAATATACCTTAAAGAGTGTTTTTAGGTATCCTCAACATTTGGTATATATTCCTTGACTTTTTTCTTCTTGACATTATTCATGCTACTCTGTGCCATGTCTCCTAATCCATCGTTGGCCGTGATCTCTTCTGTACATGTCAGTCCATTCCTGAGGATCTTTTCCATCTAACCAAACTAAGATTACAATTGTGAGGGTTTACTTTAAGCTTAAAATTAACCAAGTATCTTAAATCATTTCACTTTAATTGCTATAAAATGAATCCTCAACATCCACCCAAAAGCCCTTTATGTCAACATATCCAAGATGGAAGCAATATTTTTTTTTCTCCATCATTATCTATTCTCCTGTAACTCTTATCCTGATTAATGACACTGCAATCTAACCAGATACCCAAGGCAGGAACCAGGAAGGATCCCTGGCTCATTTTCTCATTAAGACTCTGCCTGTAATCACTCAGCAAATCCTTCCAGTTACTGCTTAGCATTTCTCTCAAATCCATCTCTTTCCCTCCATTCTTATTACCACTCAGTTAGTTTAAGTCTGTACCACTTTTTCCCCTGGAGTATTAAAATCATCTCCTTGGTGATATGTCCAATTCCAAATGAATTCCTCTATAAACTCTCCTTCACATTGTCACTATAATAAAATTCCTAAAACACACATTGCATATGATACCTACACTGCTCAAAATCCATAAATGGCTTCTCATTGAACATAGGATAAACTCCAAGTTCTTATCATGGCCCATCAAACCTTGTTTCTGCTCAGCTTTCCAACCTTGGGGCTTTCTATACTTCTGTCCTGTATCCTGTGCTTTTACCTCTGCCTTGAATCTCAGTCACCTGAAATTTCTGCAGAAATTTTCTTCTCATTCTTCAAAATGTTAGTACATTTCCTAGTTTTCTTTTAAATGCTTTATAATTCAACAAAGTCAAATTTGGTACTCCTTCCTTTGGGCCACCAGTAGCCCATGCAGATGTCTCTGTTATACTACTTGTTAAATTGTATGACAAGTATTTGTTTGCATATCCATCTCCTGGGATAGACTATAAAATTATTGAAGATCGGATCATGCCTTGTTCATATCTGAATCCATTCTCCATACACATATGCCAGTGAGCGAGGCAAAATAATGTGTCCCCCAAAGATGTCCACATCCTAGTAACCACAATGTGTAAATATGTGTATTACACGGCAAAGGAGAATTAAGGTTGCAGGTGAAATTAAGATTGCTAATCACTTGACTTTAAGAAAAAGGAGATTTTCACGGATTATCTGGTGGACCCAATGAAATCACAAAGTTCTTTCAAAGTGGAAGAGATAAATAGAAGAGAAGGTCAGAGTGATGCAGCGTGAGAAGGACTCAGCTTGCTCTTCCTTGCTTGGAAGACGGAGGAAGGAGCCACAAGCCCAGGAATACAGGTAGATGCTCGAAGCTGGAAAGGGCAAGGACATGGATTATCCTCTAGAGACTCTAGAGAGGAACAAAGACCAGCCATCACCTTGAATGTTGCCAGTGAGACCTTTGTTGGACTTCTGACCTCTAGAATGATGAGATAAGAAATTTATACTATTTTAAGCAACTAAATTTGAGATAATTTGCTACAGCAGCTATAGGAAACTACTACAACTTAAACTTAATGAGTAAGTTGGTAAATTAAACTGAGATGGATTTTTTGCCTAACTTGGGTTATTTTTCAGGCCTGATAGAGTATATAATTAATCTAATAAGAAAAAGCATTTTAGGGACTAAAGTACTATTAGCATATTGAATACACACACACCTAACTCGTTTAGTTAAATAAGGAAAATCAGGTATTTTTTAGGCAGATAGAATTCACATTAACTTTATGCTCCCTTATAAATCTTGTTGCAATTTTTCTTTTCCATTCCCTTAGAATTTCTTGAGAATTAAAATGGAAAATATGCATTTTATGATTTGAGTTCACTATAAGGCAGAATCCTCTGTATCGAAGTGCATTTCTGGGAGAAATGGTTATTTGTATTTTCCAGGTATGCAAAAATTCTTGGCTTGGATTACCTAAGTTTTCAATGTGGCTGATTGCTGAACCCCATTACCCCAGTGGGGGGCACTTATTGTAAGAAGAGTGTTAAGTGGGCATGACATTTGCAAAGTTTCTAGGATGAAGTGTTTGTTTTCCTTGGAGCTAAAGACCTAATTTGTTATTTAGCGTTACACTAACTTTGTGGATCTAAGGCCTGGGTTAGAGAAGAGTAAAAGTCATTACATTCAGTGAAATGGACAAATACACCAGCATAAGAAATTCTGTTAAAATGTTAGATATACTCCGCAAGGCAAGCAATGCTATAATTATCATAACATACTACCTCTTTCATATTGCTGTAAAGTATGAAACACAGCAATGTACCTACCTTTAATTAGCTGTATTTAGCATTTTTATGGCCATTGAACATGGTACTCAGATTACCATATATTAGCATACAATTTGCATACATACCTCAAGGTATTTGGTTTTATTGCTATTACCTTTTGTGGCCCTATTTCGGTAATGACTCTAATGGAATACAAAGAAAAGATCTCTGACTCAATTCACTTTATAATCTTGGGAGTTTTACCATGGAAAGTTTCATGTTTAAATATAAAATTCCTCCAAAAAATGTCTGTGCTTTCTTGATGTGACCAATTGGCCTAGGTACTTATCTGGCAAATACCTAATAGGTGCCCGCAGGAAAGCATTTACTTTATTCTGAGCTCAATAAAGATATATTTTATAAGGAAGGCTTGGGGTATAAATTGCTTCATGTTTGCTTTAAAGAGGGTTGCACACACAATTTAATGAATCTTACCAGTCTATCAGCAGCTAAAGGCCCAGAGAAAGAAAAATAACAGCTGCAGCTGGAGAATTTGGAGAAAGGTCAGAGGTCAGTGCCTGCATCTGCATTCACTGGGAGACAGAGAGGAACATAAAGGAGCTCTCTTTGTTGCAAGTCAGCACTATTTTAGAAAGTGCAGATACTGACTTAATTACCAATGTTCCCGTTTGCTCTGGGGTGCTGCTGGCGGGTTATAAATCAATACCTAAGGTCACATTGCTAAAAGCATGAAAAAACTCACTCATTCTCACACTTGGGAGCATTGTTTTCAGCTTCTTCCCCAGCATTGCTAGCGTTCAATATCAGATAGAAACACAGGGTCCGAGTCATTACAGAGTGAATCAGAATTATGAAAACTGATGTGCAAAGGAGGCCTATTGAACTCCAGGCAACTGTGTCAAAATCCCTGTCCTTACTTGATTGTTTGTTGCTGATTAGTTTTTTTTTTAATCTTACACCCACTCCTTAAGCCTAACCTTATAAATAAATTTTACTGTGAATTATGTGCCAATAGGGAAGAAAAGCTAACCCCCTTTCCTTTTTCTAAAAAAATAATTTCAATATAATTTGTTTGGGACTGCTTATCCATTTTTATTTATTTTTCTATCAATATGCTATGAAAATTCCTACACGTTATTTTACAAAGTAGGGGAATGTCGCTCTGTTTGCTAAAAATGGTTGCTATCCTTTTATTGGCAACTTTGTAAACCTAGAGAGAGGTAATATGCAAAATGAGAAAACAGTCATTTTAAGGCAAATCAGCCTTAAAATAACTCACTCCGATGGTCTAGAGTCAGAAAAGATTTCTGATTTGTAGGCATCAAAGGGATGTTATTTGAGATGCAGCTGAAGCTTGGTTCACTGGGCAGCCTGACCATATCCACATGGGATGACCACATCAGGATCTTGACCACTCCAATAACAATGCTGCCATCATGGATCAGATCAACCATGCAGCAGGGTGATTCGGTTGTTAAGACAAATGAAATAACGACATTGATTTTGCCAGGGGGAAAATGAGCCACATAACAGATGTAACATCTTTACGTATTGAAGCTCTAAGGCTTGGTCTACAAATCGAGAGTGTCTATAATGGTTTAATTTTCAATGTGTATTAAATATCTTTAAATAGTTTTTGTAAGTAGAAAAGGTGCAAATTATGGCTATATATAAATAATAACAATAATTCCTGTAAAACATCCCCATTTCTTTGTTTTTCTTCACAGTTTAAAAAAATGTTTAATGCTGATATTTTTCAGAGCTGTTTACTTTGTCATGACCTTGTATTTTACTTGTATCATCTGGGCTGGTTCCTATGGAAGGTACTTTCTTCAAAAGATCATCAATACCAAGCATTTTACAATATGTATAAATGTTATTTGTTCATTACTTCACTGAATCATACAATTTTGAACAGAAATATCCTTTAAAAGACAGAGGCCATCTCATTTTGCTGCAAGGGCTCAGCTGAAAAGAATACTGTAATTTAGTAACTAATTTGTTTGCAGGGAAATTTTCCAGTAATTAAGAGGCACTACTCAATGCCTTGCTTTAGGGTAGCAAGTGTTTATTTATCTAATTATCTCTACAAAGTGTCCCCCTGATAATGCAAAACCTGCTACCTTTTCCAGAATGGACAAAAAGAGATTAAACTTAAAATGAAATGATACCATATAAAGGTACTTCAAAAATTTCATGGAAAAATTGAATTGAATGATAATGTGTATCCTTCCATGAACTTTTTGAAGACCCCTCATAGAGTAGCAACGGGTATTTGCCCAGACTTCACCATCAGAGAGATGTGAAGTTGAAAGAAGAGTTCCATTTGCTATTCTCCCATGAAAATGGGAAATAGACGGAGAAGACTGTTCATACTGTTGCCACAGTGAGTTCTCCAGAATGAACACACATACTATTATAACTGCTCAGATTATAAAACACAAGCCATAATTGAAGGCAGTGTCTACCCTAAATGCTGAAGGCAATCTGCCCTGGCATCTAGCTACCCTTTCTGCCTTTAGGGATCCATTGAGCATATGCACATTCTATCAGCCAGAGTCTGCCAGCGTATAATGTCTCTCTAGGGTTTCACCATTACCCGATTTGAATGCTGAGAAGATGCTCATAATTGCTTATTATGACATTAGACAAGAGAATTCAAGTCCCATTTGATCGTAATGAGTTTGTGGAGACTCCGCCTTTTGTGAGTCCAGTCGCATACAGAATTGAACTTGAGACATGTTCGTTGAAACAGAATTGTACTTGAAGAGTCGGGCATGAGGCTTGGTCCTTGTTTATTGAAAATTTTTTCTTATTCTTTTCAGCAGTCTGTTGATGGAAACAAAAATAATATCAATTATAAAATTTTTCAGCAAGGAAACTCAAACTTCTTTCCAAACCAATTTATTTTCCCAAGTTACCACTTAAATAACTCAGACTTACCGTCTCCACATTGCAGATAAGCACATTAAACGGTAAAAACAAAACAAAACAAAATCTTTCTTTAAAATGATGTAAAGAATAATTGGCAGAATCAGTTTCAGTTCTATGTATAGCATAAAACTTAATAAAAAGAAGTAAATGAGTACTTCAAAATGTATATATGTGCATTGAAACCACCTATTTAAAATTAGGTGAAACATCTCTGTGGCTATTTAAGTATGGAAAGTGATTTAAATATTACCAGAAAGCCTCTATCCTATTTTTACCAGATGGAACGTCAAAGAAAGCCTGTTAAGATAACATATGGCGTGGCTACAAGAAGAGGGACAAAAAGAGTGACAGAGTTGCATTTGATTTCTAAGTGGAAAAACTAGGGACCATTCGAGGGGCTTGGGATTTCACCGTTCTGTTTTGATAAAGCATCCGCAATTCCCATTTATTCACTGTAGTAACCAGATGGCTGAAGGAGGGAAACAAAGATGAATTGGATTCTAATGGAAAGCACAGTGAGACCCCAGGGCTTTCCATTCAAAGCTAAAGCTGAAACTGGCCAAAATGTGAAAGCACAAGAGGTGGATGTTACAGAGAAACAACCGGCCACGCACAGGAGCATTCGCTATCTTGCAGTGTGCAGGCAGATAGAGTATTAATTGGTTGCCCAACACAGTGTTTCTTCCCTTATAAATTAAAAAAATGCTGTGTGGCCAGTCTGAACACAGCACTAAATTCCCTTCGTCTCAAGCTGGCTCTGAGTTATTAAGTAAATAGCTGATTGCCAGAAGAGAAAGCTGTGAGTTGTGGTTCTCATTTTGAGGGTACTCTCACGAGCATTTTAAAAATAGTATGCATTATATGTTTCTTATTCTACAACCATAGCAGATCATTTTACTCATAAATGGAGCAGTTAGGTGTAAGGTAAAGTAACTGGACCAGAAATGGAATAAAGTCCTATTTTATTTTATTTTTTCTTTTCTTTTTATCTGTCGCGAATTATCTGGGTGGTCTTAGGCAAATCAATCTCTTAATTTGGTTTGATTCAAATGTGGTACCATAGCAGATCATTTTACTCATAAATGGAGCAGTTCAGTGTAAGGTAAAGTAACTGGACCAGAAATGGAATAAAGTCCTATTTTATTTTATTTTTTCTTTTCTTTTTATCTGTTGCGAATTATCTGGGTGGTCTTAGGCAAATCAATCTCTTAATTTGGTTTGATTCAAATGTGGTACTGACATAAAAACAGACACACGGACCAATGGAACAGAAGAGAGAATCCAGAAATCAACCCACACACCTACAGCCATCTGATCTCTGACAAAGGCACCAAGACCACACACTGGGGAAGAGACTGCCTCTTCAGCAAATAGTCCTGGGAAAATTGGACATTCATATGCAGGAGAATGAAACTAGACCCGTACCTCTCACCATATACCAAAATCAACTCAAGCTGGGAAAATTGGACATTCATATGCAGGAGAATGAAACTAGACCTGTACCTCTCACCATATACCAAAATCAACTCA
>NW_007727865.1:212126-214423 GCF_000696425.1 Galeopterus variegatus | reverse complement strand
ACAAATGAGATTATATCAAACTATAAAGCTTCTGCACAGCAAAAGAAACAATTAACAGAGCAAAAAGACAACCAACGGAGTGGGAGAAATTATTTGCAAAATACACATATGACAAAGGATTAATATTCAGAACGTACAAGGAACTCAAACAACTTAACAGCAAAAAAGTCCATGGTTGGACTTAGAGAAAATTATATTAAGTGAAATAGGCCAGGCACATTCATATGCTGTATGCTCCATATAACTAGGCTACTTGGGGATGCTCAGTTGAATACATTGCAAGTTTACTTATCTAGTATCTCCTTATTTTTCAAAAAATAAAAATAATAATGACAATGGTTAAAACCAACCAGCATCAAGCCAATAGTGCATTAAGTACCAACTTTTTTGCCAGACATGGAGCTAAAATACTAGGAATACAAAGATGAACAAATGGACCTGACATATAGGAGTTCAAAATACAAGGGAACAGTCCATTCCTCTCATCTCCCTTGAAATTACACAGTACCCCTGCATCACTGATGTCATAGGGCTGTTGAGAGGCAAAGGGCCTCAAATATACCCTGGTCTTCTCCACTCATCAGTCACGTAATTCTGTAAGTGAGTGAAAGATTCTAAATCTCAGTATTCTCACAAGCACAATAGGAATAATAGCAGCAGCTAGCTTCTAGGGTTGCTGTGAGGTTTAAATTCCCTAATTCATGAAAAATAATTAATCCCGCACCTGACAGAATGTACATGCCAAATAAATATTAGATATTAATTATTTTTATAATCACATAGATAAGTGTAAAATACTGAAATAATGTAAAGAGAAATCCATAAAGTATCCTTGAATAATAATATAGGGGGGTTGCATATTTTGTTGTAAATAAGATAATAAAATTTGCTATGGGTTTAATTGCTGCCTACCCCCCACTTGCCCTCCCCCACAAAATTCATATGTTGAAGTTCTAACCCCCGGTACCTTAGAATGTGGCTGTATTTGGAGTCAGGACCTTTAAAGAGGTGATTAAAATTAAATGAGGCTGCTAGGGTGGACTTTAATCCAATGTGACTGGTGTCTTTATAAGAAGAGAAAATTTGGATGCACATAGAGACACCAGGAATGTGCATGCATAGAGAAAAGACCGTCTAAGGACACAGAAAGATGGTGGCCATCTGCAAGCCAAGAAGAGAGGCTGGAAGTTCTCCAGCTTCCAGACCTGTGAGTAATATGTTTCTGTTGTTTAAGCTACCCTGTCTATGATATTTGATATGGCAGTCCTAGCAAACGAATAAAAAAATGAAAGTATGTTAAATAATATAAACAAAGTTCCATAAAACAATGATTAAAGAGATAAACACATGCTGTTTTAAACATATTAGCTTCTGAGCACATGTTCTTTTTAAAATTAGTTTTTTTTAAAAATAAGAATAATAAATGTATAGAGTTAAAGAAATGTNTATTTGATATGGCAGTCCTAGCAAACGAATAAAAAAATGAAAGTATGTTAAATAATATAAATAAAGTTCCATAAAACAATGATTAAAGAGATAAACACATGCTGTTTTAAACATATTAGCTTCTGAGCACATGTGCTTTTTAAAATTAGTTTTTTTTAAAAATAAGAATAATAAATGTATAGAGTTAAAGAAATGTTCAAACAACTAGAGTATAAAATAAAAGTAGATTCTGCTCTTTACATCTGTTTGAAATGGATAGACAATATTATTGATGTATTTCTGGGTAAAATATATACAGTAAGAATATGTTTCAATCAATGCATGGCTTACAGTTCATATACCCTCAAGTGTGCACAATTAATCCAGCGTCCTCACTCACTTATTATTATCACCTAAGAGGAACATTTACATCATTCCAGAAATCTGACCTGGTTAAAAGCGGGTCATCCACACTGGTTTTTCAGATGGAGCCTGTGATACCACATTCAACAGAGAGCCTCATGCACAGTATGAGCTCAGCAAATATCTGTCTGTTAATTTGATATGCTTGATTAATTATGCCTGGGATAATACATTTTGTAAACCAGTTACACATGGTTTCACTGAAGACAGTGAATTCTAATTCTTGGTCAAGTCTATCTGTGTGCAGCAAAAAAGTGAAATAATATTTATGTCAGTACCAGGCATTTTGCTAAATACTTCTTCATGTCACCTTACATTTGACATGTATTTGCTCCTGCACTCAGTGCCACATAAAAAATTTGCATTTAATTCTCACTGCTCTACAAGTGTCAGAGAATCCAAAAATGAGGATTAACTTTACCTGACAGATAAAATCTTTGAGCCAAAGG
>NW_007727865.1:209268-211992 GCF_000696425.1 Galeopterus variegatus | reverse complement strand
GTCAGAGAATCCAAAAATGAGGATTAACTTTACCTGACAGATAAAATCTTTGAGCCAAAGGATTAATCCAGATCCAATTAGTTTTCCTCAATTTCCTGAAGATTCTCTGCAGCTTCCTTAGAAATAGAAGAAAGTGAAAAGAATTATGGAGACTTTGTTTAAAATCCTAGCATTTGCCTATAGTGACTGTACGATATTGGGCAAGTCTTTTATTTTGAGACTCCCTTCTGTGTCTGTAAATGGGAATAATATTGTCTCAGACTTATAAAAACATATTATCATTTCTTTCAATTCTGTATTGGCTGATTGGTTATTTTGCTCATATTACCTGAGCTCTCTCAGGAGGTTGTGCTCATCTAGGTTCACCTGGGCTCACCTGGGCTTACCTGGGCTCACCTGGACCTCTCTCTCTGTGTCTTACTGTTGACTGGGGCTCTCTCTTCCTGGCAGCTTCCCATTTTTTTTATTCCCCTTATAAATTTATAATTAATAAATTATATTAATTTACTTAATATAATTAATAGCCCAAGTTCTCAGCTCTCCTCTAGGACGAATATCCTAGGCCTCAGTGCAGGGCCAGAGGCATTTGAGCCAAAGGATTAATCCAGATCCAATTAGTTTTCCTCAATTTCCTGAAGATTCTCTGCAGCTTCCTTAGAAATAGAAGAAAGCGAAAAGAATTATGGAGACTTTGTTTAAAATCCTAGCATTTGCCTATAGTGACTGTACGATATTGGGCAAGTCTTTTATTTTGAGACTCCCTTCTGTGTCTGTAAATGGGAATAATATTGTCTCAGACTTATAAAAACATATTATCATTTCTTTCAATTCTGTATTGGCTGATTGGTTATTTTGCTCATATTACCTGAGCTCTCTCAGGAGGTTGTGCTCATCTAGGTTCACCTGGGCTCACCTGGGCTTACCTGGGCTCACCTGGACCTCTCTCTCTGTGTCTTACTGTTGACTGGGGCTCTCTCTTCCTGGCAGCTTCCCATCCCCAGTACATGGTGGCAAACTCTCTCATGAGAGTGAAAGACTTTATTTAAAAATATCTTATTTAATATTTTTATATTCTTTAATTATAATTTGTTTTTTGCCTTTTAATTTGATAGATAATTTTCAGTTTTTTGGAGGAAAGACTTCTTTGAAAAGGCATATGAAAAATGATTTTCATTTTTTAAATTTAACACGCATCATTGATAAAAACATACTTGACATTGATTTTGTACACTTAATATTTGCCATTTGGTTCATTAGTCACTGGAACAAATTAAGTGAAAACTTTGACTAAAATACCATAATTAGTGATTTCACTATGATAAATATTACAGAATAACTATATATATAAGCTGTGTATTTTTTGTGCTTTTATTTTCTTAGTCATCCTAAAATTATCAGACTGTATCAGAATATGCAGACATGCACAATACTTATAAAATTTAATTGTTTTTCCTATTACCCTGACTTCATCTAAAACCTGTTTTACATATACATTTACATTTTTTCCAATATGAAGGCATATTTCTCACATGACATCTTCTGTTTGTTAAATTGATTTATGATTTTTATATTTTTAGCTATGTGTGTGTGGGTATCCATTTGTTCTCTTGCCCCAGGCCCTGTAAATATTAGAGGTGGGTCTGTTTATTGAAATATCTTAAGCAAGGAGTAGAATAACCAATACTACATTTGGGAAAGATTATTTCAGTGGATTCAATAAGACCAGTTAGGAGGCTGGTCTCCTGCGTGGGTGGTGTTTTGATCTGTAGCCTGCACTTCTGAGTCAACACCACTCACATTTCCCATATCATATCCTTGGAGAAGTTTCGAGCACTCCCACTGTAGGTTTATTGGCCAGAAAGATCCCAGGCATAGGCTTATCCACTTTCAGACCAGACAATTTTGACAGCTCAGCCTCAGGTCTGGATGGATGAGGGCAAAAGCCACCAGGTGTCCTCAGGCCTGAGCTGCGGAACTCACACAATGTCACTTTTCATACATTTGATTGGTGAAAGCAAGTCAAAGGGTTAGTCCATATTCAAAGATTAGGTCACTAGACTCTCTTCTGGATGGGTGAGGGAACAAACTCAAATACATAGGGGCATGGGAAGAATGAAGGACTGTTAGCAGACTGCCTCAAACATCCATTTCATATTAAATGACTTTTGTGGAATAGTCATTCATCATGCTAGGGCCCTAGCCTCCCCTAACTGCATGCCCCAGTGTATGTATTCTGAGAAGAACAATCAGCTGAAATTAAAATAGATATTCTAGGGGTAGACGCCCACTTTGAAATAATCACCAAGTATCCATGCATTCCTTGGCCATAGTTTTAATTTAAAATTGTACAAACTACAAGCAGCCAGTACTTGACACTGGGCCACAAATAATTTCTGAATTTCCCCCAGATTTTACTGAATACACATGCAATTACCAGGTCTTACTTTATGTTGGTATACCAGTCTTTGGCTCACCACTATCAGAAAAATATGTGGGGGGAAGGTGATTCTCACGTTTGGAGCAAATAACCAAATTTGGCTCTACAGGACTGTTGCTAGCAACAATCCTCATAAATGTTCACCGCAGCTATTTAGCTCAGTTTATAACTGTCCAACAGAGGCATCTGATGTGCCTGTTACCAAGAGACCAAACCCCATTATATCTCATGCTGACACAGCCCTTTTTGGGGGGTGTGCATATTTTTATGGTGAGTTGTTATCTCTC
>NW_007727865.1:204533-208924 GCF_000696425.1 Galeopterus variegatus | reverse complement strand
TCATGCTGACACAGCCCTTTTTGGGGGGTGTGCATATTTTTATGGTGAGTTGTTATCTCTCTGTTAGATGAGCTGGAAATTTAAAATGAGAATTCATCCTCTGTAAGGGTTACAAGATTTAGAAAAAAATATCGCATGAGACATACTTACACTCAAACATCTTTTGTCGTTCATTTGAAATTCAAGTCTAACTAGCCGTTGTGTTCCTATCTGGAACCCTACCCTCCATGAACTTTAAGACAGAAGACTTAAAAACAACAAAACAAACAAACATTATTTCTTTACGTTTATTACTACTGGTGCCGTTGATATAAATCTCTGAGACGTCTCTCTTTATGTGCATCTGATATTGTAGCTCATCCCTCATCATTTTTCACTTAAGTAGACTAACAACCTGCTAATTGATTTCTTCTCCCCGGTTTCATTCTCCACTAGTGCACTCTGCACAAAGTCATAAGAAAAAAAAACTGGGTCTTCCCAGAGACAGGTTGCTTAGGAATCCAGCTCTACCAAAGGCTAACTACTGACATGAGACTAACAGTTAACAGGTATCATAACATAAAGTTAAAAAAAAAACCCAAAACCAAAACAAACAAAAAAAACTTTGAAGCAAGAGTTTTAGTTTTTAAAACTAAAATCTTTTGTGACTCCTTTTCTATTCAAATACTTTCAAAAACTCCCCACCCATAAGAAAAATTCCAAACCTCTTAGTATGGCCTTCAAAACCCTGTTTCAAGTTAATCCCTCACCTTCTTTCCATTTTCATCTCCATGAACTGCCTTTCTCCGCACCTGGGACTGAGCCCAGCATTTCACAAAATAGTTGGTCTAGGACATATTTAACTGTTGGGTAAAGACAAAAAACAAAAATAAAAACAAACCAAAAAAAACTATCATAAAATAGAAGTTTGGGGAATACTGCGTTAACAATCTTAGACTTCTCAAGCAGAAAAAATTGAACTAACTCTAATTATGAACACCTTCCATGCTTCCATTGCCTCTATGGGCATTTTTAATGCCTTTCATTCTTGCATTTTAGGGTACACAGCAAATACCCATTCACGTGTCAAGAACAAACTCAACTGTGTATGTGCGGCCACTTTCATAACCTTTCCTCAGCTCCCTTAGACAGAGTTCATCCCTTCCTCATCTTTGTTTCCAAATTTGCTTGACAAACTCGTCCAGTTTGCCCAGGATTTTCCTGTTTTTAACCCTGAAAGTTCTACATCCCGGGAACCCCCCGGCCCCCACCCATACCCCAGACAAATTAGGATGGTTGGTCGCCTATCATCTATCTGATAAACTCTGTCTTTTCAAAGGCAGGGCCTGTATTTCCATTATTATTATGTATTTGTACCCACGATGTTAGTTCAGTGACAGATACTTATTAAATACACTGTAAATGTTTCTTGAATGAATGAATCAGAGAGAGTTGCTAGAGGGCAGAGGAGAGAAGAGACGGGCAACTCAAGCACAGAAACACACTGCAGAGCTCTGGACGAGCGGTGTAATGGAGCCAGTCGTGGCACACAGGACCGGCCTCAACCCTGCTGCACGTCCTGAACCTCTGGAAAGCTTTGTAAAAATACTCATGCTTTCTCGCTATTTATTTTTACTGGGTCTCTTATAAGTTCTTGTGTTATGGTTACTATGAGGCTTACAAAAAATATGTTATAGTTATGGCATTATTTTAGACTAATAACAACTTGACTTTGATATCTAAGAAAAAAGAAAGAACCAAAGCCAACTCTAAGCTTGGCGTCATTCCGAACCCCCTCCCCCACTTTTTGACGTTTTGTTGTATCAAGTTACATTTTTTAATTTCGCCTATCTCTTACACAGTTGTTGTATTTGTTGCTGTCTTTGGTAGGTTCATCCTTTATCTTTATACTAAAGACATAAGTGGTTTATTCATCCCCCACTTCCGACACTGGAGCAGTCTGAGGTTGTCTGTGAACTTGTTTTACTAACAAGTTATGTACCTCCAAATGTTTTCTTGCTGCTTCTTAGTATCATCTTTTTTCAGATCTCAAGAGATATGGCCCTGGCATAGTATTTCATAAAAGCTCTCTCTGGTATTTCTAAACTGCAACCATAATTTAGAACCACTGGCTTGGGGCTTCCCAAAGGCAGGCAAAAACCCTGCAGTGGAAGGAATCTGGAAAACACAAACTATAAAATGAAAAGATGTTCAGAGGAGGTGTGATTCTAACACACTTCTCTATTAACCTCTCTTTGGAGGGTCTTTCTTTTCATGGTTGCTCCTATTGCTACTCTTGATCCACAATTATCCTCTCAATTATGTGAGTTCACTGCTAATTTTTAGAGGGTTGTTCCTCTAAACCTGTGGGGGATGTTCAATCCCCATATTACTCTGACTTTGAAGTCTAATGGGTATGGTTAATCTGTCTTAAAATAGTTGTTTGGAAAAATAAATAGGATCCAAGGCCAGGTAAAGAAAATAGTTAACGTTAGCAATTTTGTTAACATATCCAGGAAATAGACTTGCTACTGTCAGGCTGAATAAATGTGTACCACACATGACCTTCAAAACCATTGATCTTAAAGGTTATAAACAATACCCAACTGACCCATTGGTCTGTGTCCTCGGATTAAGACATCTTTCAATGTATATTCCTCTTTGTAGTGCATTGCTGCCAATAAAGAAGCCTACTTTAAAAATATATATATTGAGCCAGGTTATATGTGATCATTAATCACAGACTCTCCCCAGGATGACCATCATAAATACTGCATCTGCATAAAATTCCCTGCTGAAATTACCTTGCCATCTTTTCAGCCTCCTATCAAAAAGCAGACACATATGGGAGAAAGAAAGGAATAAAAAGCACAGAAAAAGAGAACAAAGAACAAGAAATGTGCTTGCTATCTTTTAAATGTTAAATTATTTCATTATTTTAAATGTTCTAAAGTCATTTTCAAAATCATGCTTTAAACTTTATTTCAAATTATTTAAAAAGAATTTGAAATGTGCTAGCTTGGTGTCTCCTAGCACTGTTTGATGGTGATTTTAAACATAATACTTTCACTTAATTTTTTATATTTTGGTATTTCTCTGTTGTCAAGTATGTCTTCATGGGACAATTTCATATTTTGTGGGGATAGAAGCTTATACAAAATGACAAATCCAAAATTCAGCAGAAAGTCTGGAACGGGCGTCTGAAGCTTAAGCTTCATTAAGGTCAGTGTGAGTCTGCTCTGGCCCACCAGCATCATATTTAGAGATGTAAATGATATTTCTTTCTCCCTGTTTATTGTTTTTAAAATGATATGCAATTATATAAGCTTGTCAAAAATCCCAGTAATACAGAATTGTGATCATAAAAATTGAAAGGCCTTTTTTATTGCCCCTCATGTTCCTCTCTGAAAGTTATTGCTTTTAGCATTTAAGATATAAAATGTACCCATTTTGAAATGGTGCTTTCAAAGAGTTATATTTATTTATTTATTTTAATTTATCAGTATACAATATAGTTGATTTTCGTGTCTCTTTACCAGTTCCTCCTTTTCTTCCCTCCCTCTCTCCAAAGAGTTATTTAAAATTTATTTTCTTTCAAGGCTCTCGGGTACAGAGACCCCTTCCCTCACTTATCTTTTCCTTTAAGCGTGCATTTGGTTTGGGGAACTTAGATCTATTCATACCACTAAACAATGGTAAAATGGGCAACTCTGGAGTCAGACCTGGGTTTGAATCCCTGCTCAGCCATTTAATACCTGTATGACTTTGGGCCAACTACTTAACTATTTTCACATTCTCCCTCTTCAAAATTGGGTTAATAATGGTAACCAGCTAAAGGTATTGTTGCAAGGACTAAATGGGATGGCTCATGCCAACAGTTCTACCTGTATGACTTTGGGCCAACTACTTAACTATTTTCACATTCTCCCTCTTCAAAATTGGGGTAATAATGGTAACCAGCTAAAGGTATTGTTGCAAGGACTAAATGGGATGGCTCATGCCAACAGTTCAGTGTGGTCCCAGAATATTATAAAGCAACAAATAAGAAAAACCATGAGAGCAACTTCATGGTCGTCATTCTCAGTAATCATTTTCACACTGACGTTCAGCAAATGGCTGAAGAAAGGGAGTTATTAAAATTACATACAGTTTTCATTACTTATTAGTAACTTGGTAGTGTTATTTGGTGAAAGATTTTGAAATTATTGACTACAATGAAATTTAGTGGAAAACTAACTTCGATGCAGTTTCCTTATATACCAACAAGATCTTCCAGAGGTCGCAGAAGAATGAAGCTCATAGAACAAATCATCGCACTATTTATTATATCAATTTAAAACATACAGCAAGGGGAAAAATAGGTGCTAACAATCTTGGGGTAGTGTGCAATTGGGGCAGAAGGACCACACTAC
>NW_007727865.1:203050-204290 GCF_000696425.1 Galeopterus variegatus | reverse complement strand
ATTTGGTGAAAGATTTTGAAATTATTGACTACAATGAAATTTAGTGGAAAACTAACTTCGACGCAGTTTCCTTATATACCAACAAGATCTTCCAGAGGTCACAGAAGAGAGAAGCTCATAGAACAAATCATCGCACTATTTATTAAATCAATTTAAAACATACAGCAAGCGGAAAAATAGGTGCTAACAATCTTGGGGTAGTGTGCAATTGGGGCAGAAGGACCACACTACCTGAATCCCGGTGTCCTTGTGTGCATAGCATTCACATGTCCTGTCTCTCTACCTTATCAGCTTTCCCTGTGGATGGTGTAATTGCAAAGATCAGAGCAGAGATTTGAACCAGGGGGCTCAGCAGATGGAAGACCCCTGGAGCCAATGCACACTTGCACTCTCTAAACGACACAGAATAAGTTCATCACACCAATAGTTATAGCTTGCCAGTTAGCCCAATGAGCAGCTACAATTTTATCTGTATTTCTCAGCAGAGGACATATGGGTCAGAATGGGTGTCACCCATGGGTGCCTGATTTAAGGCCTCATGAATATATTTATTGTCTACTTGGTCCTTCTATCCCACCCTGTCCATCTTCAGCACACAGAGACTCTACTTACTTTATCTATGTCCAACATATCTCCCAAGTTACTTTTTTTCCTTTAATTAGTTTTTTCTATCCTCCTTATTTGTTTTTATTTTCTACAGCAGAACTAAATATTCTTAAATTATAGAGAAAATGCTCATTAGAGAGGGTTTAAACTCATTGCAGTCGAGTGGGGTAGTTATAGCTCTGATCTCAAATCAGTGCACTTGGATTCAAAGTCCAGCGTCGTCACTTAAGAGCTGTGTAAACATGGGTGAATTACTTCATCTTTCTGTGCTTCAGTTTCCTTCTCTGAAAAATGCAGATAATGATGATATTAACAGTACCTACTTGATAAGGCTGTGGTATTGATTAATGAGTTATTCAATGAAAGTGTTTGGGACAATGCCTTGCACTTGGTAAGGACTCAATAAAAGTATCAGCTTTAATGACTTTTAGCCCTTTGGACAGTATGCCCTTGGGTGGAAGCACGGGGGAGGAGATGTCGGTGTGTTTATGGAGAGAAAAAAATAAGTTGTTCTACTTACACAGAGCTCGCAACTGACAAAGAACTGTAAAGTAAAGGATTATTTTATCATTTTGAAGTTAATCTATAAAGCAAGTATATAACCATCATTTTACAGATCACGAACTTGCACTTG
>NW_007727865.1:199279-201388 GCF_000696425.1 Galeopterus variegatus | reverse complement strand
TAGGACTATCTCCCTTACTCAAAATCAACTGTTTATGGACTTTAATCACATCTACAAAGGACTTTCACAACAACACCTAGATTAGTGTTTGATAGAATAACTGGACACTAGCCAGTTGACACATCAACAAGGCCATCATGCCATGCAGGTGCCAGGTACTACCTTTAGCACTTCATACATTCACTCATTTAAACCTCAAACAACCCTATGGGCAAATTGAGGGACAGGATAGAGGAGTAGATTGTTCAAGATGGTGTAACAAGTAAATATTGAACCAGCATCCCAGCCCACTTGGTGTGGTTTCAGAGACTATGCTTCAACCACGACTTTACCAATTTGCTTTGGATTCAAGCTTCCATGTGCTTTTAAAAATATTTTCTAGAATGTTCAGTGTTGTTTTTGTCAATGGCAAATTGCTTTTCATAACAAAATTTCTCTTATGCTCCAGTATGCACTCTGATTCCTTTGCTTACGATGTTATTTTTTTAAGGTCATGATGTTTCTGAGGAATAAGCTTGCAATTACCTTCAGAATTAATAACAAGAGATACACAAGGGTACCTCAAAAATTTCATGGAAAGATTTGTATTATCTTTCAATTCTATTTTTCCATGAACTTTTGAAATGCCCTCATATATTAATGTCTGTGTCTAGTACTAAGTTATTTTGTCTAACCCCCATTGAAAACTGCATTTTACAGATCTATTTTATAATCTATTCTATAGGTGGGACAACTAAGGCTTAGTTAATCCAAGGGTCTTCCTACACTAACAGCCCTAGAGGCAGAGTTAGAAATATTACTTCAAGAAGTAATTATTCTGCGACTCAGGTAAAGTCTCTGCTGCTTGGGAATGGAAGTGGGCACTGGAAACAAGAACAGTTTGGAAAGAAAAAAAAGGCAACAAGGACTCANAAGCTCAGTGGGTGAAACTGCTTACTGAGAGGAGCACGTTTATTAAGGGTTGAGTCATGACTCGAATCCAGTCCTTCCAACTCTGCTTTCAGCTCTCTCTCTGTCTCAGTATAGCTGCTGTACCCAAGGGACTGGGAATAATCTCTGCCTGAAAAATAAAAGGCTTTCCTTCCCACTACCTCCTCTCCCACATATTTAACTAACGTTATAAAACTTAACTTAAACTAATGTTATAAAACTCTTCATACATTCATGGGGAAGACTTAAAAATTGCTTCTCCCCAGCTCTTAACACAGTGATTGACTCACAGTGTTCCATAAATGCCTTGTAACTGATTATTTCAGATTGTTTTCTGGGGTAAAATGTTCATAGTTGAGATAGTTTAGAAGATTGGAAGGGTGGAGAACCCAAGACTATCCATCCCAGAAGAGGTGGGTTGGTCTCTTCATTTGGCCTAGCATTGCTGTAGCAATGGCCTAGCATGATTATATGTACAAAAGGTATAAATTTGCCTTATTTTTAGATAAAATCTACGGTACTGAATGTTGTCGTATTTAATACTTAATATATATTTATACATCGTAATTCAGTTTCTTTCATTCAAGAGTTTCACAGTACAAACAAAATACAGGCACAAAGGAAAAAGTATTTACATATTTTATTAATCCATTTACATAAATATAAGTGTAGTCCTCAGAAAACATCAAGAACTCACGTTTTCTTGCTGCTTTTCCTCTGTGGAGGCATTGTATTGAGTCAATTGTCAGCAACTGCAATTAATGGGAAAAATATAATATAAAGACGTGCTGCTCAGGTAAAGGAAAATAAAGTGACTGTTAACAGAGAGCAGAATACTATTGCTATACACACATATGCACACATGCACACACAGAGCAAAGCAGAATTAAACCAGCTGCCAAACCATAGTTTCATGCTGTCATACTTGTGACCAACTTGGAAAGTGGCTCCATATCAGAAGGATCTTTCTTTCTCTAATTACAGAGTGCATTGTTTCAAATGTCCTGGTGGATTCGAGGATTATTTATTTTCAAATTTCAAGTAGTCAAACACACCCCAACAGATGGAGCCCCACACCAGCTGGGTTCTTGTGCTACACAAACCCCAGTCATAAACCGATTGACCACAGATGCTTTTCAACTTGCAGTGGGGTCATGTCCCTATAAGCCCAACATAAGC
>NW_007727865.1:195244-198949 GCF_000696425.1 Galeopterus variegatus | reverse complement strand
ATATAAAGACGTGCTGCTCAGGTAAAGGAAAATAAAGTGACTGTTAACAGAGAGCAGAATACTATTGCTATACACACATATGCACACATGCACACACAGAGCAAAGCAGAATTAAACCAGCTGCCAAACCATAGTTTCATGCTGTCATACTTGTGACCAACTTGGAAAGTGGCTCCATATCAGAAGGATCTTTCTTTCTCTAATTACAGAGTGCATTGTTTCAAATGTCCTGGTGGATTTGAGGATTATTTATTTTCAAATTTCAAGTAGTCAAACACACCCCAACAGATGGAGCCCCACACCAGCTGGGTTCCTGTGCTGCACAAACCCCAGTCATAAACCGATTGACCACAGATGCTTTTCAACTTGCCGTGGGGTCATGTCCCTATAAGCCCAACATAAGTTGAAAATATCTTAAGTCAAAAATGCATTTAATACACCTAACCTACCAAGCATCATAGTGTAGCCTCAGAATGTGCTCAGAACACTTACATTCTCCTCAGCTGGACAAGTTTCCCTGGCAACACTGTAGAGTATCAGTTGTTTAGCCTCAAGATCACATGGCTGACAGAACTACAGCATCATGAGAGATTGCTCAGCATCATGAGAGATTATGGTTACCACATATTGCTAGCCCAGGAAAAGATCAAAATTCAAAATGTGAAATACATCACCAAGTCAAAAAATCATAAATCGAACAATCATAAGTCGGGGACCTTCCGTGTTTGTCTGTATGAGGAGGTAAGATGGAATTTCTACTCAGGAATTTTAAGATCCACACAATTAAATCATTCATGTTAAATAGAAAAAAATGGACATTTTGTAGTTTATTGAAAACTATGCCACTCATTTTAAAGTCACAGACATATTCCTAAGGGTGTTGTGAGGAATGATTTATTGTCCCCAGTGGGCTTTCTGTCATGGGAAGGGTGAGTCCAGGTGGGGCCAGGACTGACTGCAGGTGGCAGATGCCTATTTCTGGGTCTTGCAGTGGGATAAGGATTTAGTAACCTTGTCATTGGCTTCTTTCAGTACCTGGGAACTAGCCACCCTTCAAATATTTTTTGGTGTGCCTTCCTACTCCTGAGCAAACTTCAGAACTTATCTGCTCTTCTATCAACACAGGTAAACCTCTAATCTAAAAAAATCATGATTTTTATTTAGACCTGTATTTTATGGAGCTATGTCTATGTATCAGTCAGTGTTAAACCAGAAAAGCACAGAAGAGATATATATTAAGAGATTTATTGCAAGGAATTTGCTTATGTCATGGTGGGGGCTGAACAGGAAAGTCTGAAATCCACTGGGCGGGTCCTCCTTGAGGAAAGGTGGGCTGGAACACTTGGGCATGAGCAGAAGCTGCTGCCCACAGGTAGAATTTCTTCTTCAGGGAAGCCTCCGTTGTATATTTAAGGCCTTTCCACTGATCAAATCAGGCCAACTAGACTATCTAGGACTATCTCCCTTACTCAAAATCAACTGTTTATGGACTTTAATCACATCTACAAAGGAGTTTCACAACAACACCTAGATTAGTGTTTGATAGAATAACTGGACACTAGCCAGTTGACACATCAACAAGGCCATCACGCTATGCAGGTGCCAGGTACTACCTTTAGTACTTCATACATTCACTCATTTAAACCTCAAACAACCCTATGGGCAAATTGAGGGACAGGATAGAGGAGTAGATTGTTCAAGATGGTGTAACAAATAAATATTGAACCAGCATTCCAGCCCACTTGGTGTGGTTTCAGAAACTATGCTTCAACCACGACTTTGCCAATTTGCTTTGGATTCAAGCTTCCATGTGCTTTTAAAAATATTTTCTAGAATGTTCAGTGTTGTTTTTGTCAATGGCAAATTGCTTTTCATAACAAAATTTCTCTTATGCTCCAGTATGCACTCTGATTCCTTTGCTTACGATGTTATTTTTTTAAGGTCATGATGTTTCTGAGGAATAAGCTTGCAATTACTTTCAGAATTAATAACAAGAGATATACAAGGGTACCTCAAAAATTTCATGGAAAGATTTGTATTATCTTTCAATTCTATTTTTCCATGAACTTTTTGAAATGCCTTCATATATTAATGTCTGTGTCTAGTACTAAGTTATTTTGTCTAACCCCCATTGAAAACTGTATTTTACAGATCTATTTTATAATCTATTCTATAGGTGGGACAACTAAGGCTTAGTTAATCCAAGGGTCTTCCTACACTAACAGCCCTAGAGGCAGAGTTAGAAATATTATTTCAAGAAGTAATTATTCTTTGACTCAGGTAAAGTCTCTGCTGCTTGGGTATGGAAGTGGGCACTGGAAACAAGAACAGTTTGGAAAGAAAAAAAAGGCAACAAGGACTCAAGTTCACAAATAGTCTGAAAATTATTTGGGAACTTAATCATTTTATATAGAATTTTTTTTTCCCATGAGTAATTGCCGAGGAGAAGAAAAACCTTTCATTTCTGTCAGGACTCCGAGGTAGTGGGAAGAACATGTTGATGGCCACACTCGGCATGTTTTTCCAAGCTGTCAAGGATACGAGGAGATGGGCTGTACTGCCCCGTCCTGCTGACCTTCACGAGCCCACAAGGAAAAGCCCTGAGCAGGCAGGTGTGAGCACTCCTGACTATGTTTACCAACCAGAGGGAACTGCTTGTACCATACTGCCAGGCTGACTTCTGCTGAAGATCCCAGCAACTTCCCAGCTGTTCTGACCTTGAAGTCCACATCCAACTAAAGAGGCTTGTTTGCAAGATGTCACCCCACCCCAACCTGTCACTGAGAAGACACGTTGCCTCCTCCCTCCCCATCGAAACCTCACAGAGAAACATTTCATTCTCCAGGTTATTGCTTCAGGAGATTGAAGCAGAAAATAAAACTGCCATAGGGAAAGTACAGGTTTATTACTTATAAAATTTCTACTAGTAAATCGCCTCTTTCTTTTCTGCTTGCTTGCTTTTTGTTTCTTTCTTTCAAAATTATTTTAAATTATTAAGTATTTTAAATACATCAAAATAAAGGAACAGATATCTATGTACCTACCAAAGAGATTAAGCAGATGTTAGCATGGTTTGCCTTATTTGGTATAGATCTTTTAAAAGATAATAAACACTACAGAATTAACTAAAGCCTTACTCCCTACCGTATCCCATCTCTTGTTCCTTAGACAAACCACTATTTTGAAGTTGCTCTGTATCATTCCCACTCATTTTTCTGTGCATAAACTACTTTTCAATCTGTCTATCCACCCATCTATCATCTATCTATCTACATTGTTCTGTGTTTAACATTACACACTGCCTCTTATTATACATATCTTTTCACCAATAGTTTTTCTTACTCAATTTTATGTTCTTGAGAGTTATACATGATGGTACCTATAGATCTAGTTCAATCATTTCCTTTTTTGTTTGTTTACTATTATAAACAATAGTGCAGTAACCATCATTATATGATTTCCTGGGAACATGCGTTAGCATTTACTACTAGATTTACCCAGTAGTAAAGTGGTTAAGTTATTTGGTATGTGTGATTCAAACATCTTTAATATAGCCAAATTGCTTTTTTTCATCCATCTCAGGTAATGTATAGGCAGGGCTTCCAGGTGTTGCACAACTGCAGGTGACATTTCTACCTGCAATCAGGCGATCAGTCTTTTCAGAAGTGGTGCGAATCTGCAGCCATTTGTAAAAAATTCTTTATT
>NW_007727865.1:190200-195074 GCF_000696425.1 Galeopterus variegatus | reverse complement strand
CATAAACTACTTTTCAATCTGTCTATCCACCCATCTATCATCTATCTATCTACATTGTTCTGTGTTTAACATTACACACTGCCTCTTATTATACATATCTTTTCACCAATAGTTTTTCTTACTCAATTTTATGTTCTTGAGAGTTATACATGATGGTACCTATAGATCTAGTTCAATCATTTCCTTTTTTGTTTGTTTACTATTATAAACAATAGTGCAGTAACCATCATTATATGATTTCCTGGGAACATGCGTTAGCATTTACTACTAGATTTACCCAGTAGTAAAGTGGTTAAGTTATTTGGTATGTGTGATTCAAACATCTTTAATATAGCCAAATTGCTTTTTTTCATCCATCTCAGGTAATGTATAGGCAGGGCTTCCAGGTGTTGCACAACTGCAGGTGACATTTCTACCTGCAATCAGGCGATCAGTCTTTTCAGAAGTGGTGCGAATCTGCAGCCATTTGTAAAAAATTCTTTATTTCCTCTAACCTCATTGCAACTGTTGTTACCATATTGAGAATGTTTTGCCAATTTGTAACATGTCATTTTTGTTTGTTTGTTTGTTTGCATTTCCCTGATTTGTAGTGAAATTGATTATCTTTTCTTATGTTTGTTTGGTCATTTTGATTTCCTGTATTGTGAATTGCCTTTTTCTAAATTAGATTTTCTTTTTCTCTATTTATGGATTTTTTTTTAACCAATTCAGGGTACTAATCTGCTGCTGTTCAGTCATATGCATTGCAATATTTACTCCCATTTGTACTTTGTTTTATGTGTCTTTCACCAAATAGAAATTTTAAATTCTAATGTAATCAAACTTATCAATCTTTATTTTATGAGTTGTACTATTCCCTCTAACCTCATTGCAACTGTTGTTACCATATTCAGTATGTTTTGCCAATTTGTAATACGTCATTTTTGTTTGTTTGTTTGTTTGCATTTCCCTGATTTGTAGTGAAATTGATTATCTTTTCTTATGTTTGTCTGGGCATTTTGATTTCCTGTATTGTGAATTGCCTTTTTCTAAATTAGATTTTCTTTTTCTCTATTTATGGATTTTTTTTTAACCAATTCAGGGTACTAATCTGCTGCTGTTCAGTCATATGCATTGCAATATTTACTCCCATTTGTACTTTGTTTTATGTGTCTTTCACCAAATAGAAATTTTAAATTCTAATGTAATCAAACTTATCAATCTTTATTTTATGAGTTGTACTATTCATGTTTTCCTTAGGAAATTTCTCTCTACTCAAATGTAGTAAAGGAAATGTAATAAAGAATTTTGCTGCTTTTTTACTGTTTTTGTAACAGTTTCTATAATTTTGCTCTTCATATTTAGGTCTTTAACCTATCTCAACTTTATTTTTATGAATGGTATAAAAAAGAGACCTCATTTTTGTTTTCTATATAAATAACCATTGACCCAACTCCATTTATTGAATAATCTATCCTTTCTCCAATACTTGATAATGCCACCAGAATTTCTAAGTTCTCTGTTTTTTTTTTTTTCTTTTCTGTCCTATTAATGCATTGTTCTGTCCCCCCTGAACTATGCATGGCTGTAATTATTAGATGTTTTTAGTAACTCTTGATATTTTTAATTTGAATTTTCCATTAAACTGAGTTCCATAAAGAGGCTTATGAGTCATCTAACATAAATGACATTGAATTTATGGGTTAATTATGGGAGAATTCCCATCTTCATAATGACCCTCTTTAAACATGGCAAATTTCTCTATTTTTTAGGCTTTCCCTTTTCACCATTAATAAAGTATTATAATTTTTGTTATGAACCTTTATATCTTTTGTTGGATTTATTTATATACACTTCTAATTTTTTTCTATTTAAAATTATGTTTTAACTTTTTATTTTGAAATAATTACAGATTCAAGGGAAGTTACAAAAATACTACAGACAGTTTCTATGTACCCACCACCCAGTTGCCCCTAAAATATCTTCCATAACTATAGTACAATATTAATACAGAAATACAGAAAATTGACATTGGTTTAATCTGCAGGTTTATCAATTTTTCCTTTTACAGATCATGCTTTTGGAGTCATCTAATAACTCTTTGCATCGCTCTAGGTCTCAAAGATTTTCTTCTATTATTTTTTCTCTAAAAGATTTACAGTTTTACATTTTTACTTTAAACCTGTGATCCATTTTGAGTTAACTTTTTATAAGGTATAAGTTTAGATGAAGATTCATTGGTTTTGCTTCTGGATGTCTAACTTCCCTAAAACCATTTGTTTAAAAAAGTAACTTTTCCTCCACCAAATTTCTTTTGCACCTTTGTTGAAAAAATGTTGATTATACTTTTGTGAATCTATTTCCGGGTTCCCTAGGTGTTCCATTGATCTATGATTTTATCCCTCTGTCAACACCACACTGTCTTGATTATACTCACTATATAGTAAGACTTACCACTGGATAGAGTGATTTCTTGCACTTTATTTTTCTATTTCAAAATTATCTTAGCTCTCCTAAGTCTTGTGCCTTTCCATATAAAGTTTAGAATAATCTTGTCTATATCCACAAACAAACAAACAAATAAATAGATAGATAAATAAATGACTTGTGGGGATATTAATAGAAATTTTATTCAATCTATAAATCATGGTGGGAATCTATAAATTATCTTTACTATCTTGAGTCTTCCAATCCATGAATAAGGTATGTCTCTCCATTTATTCAGTTCATTGATTTCTTTTATATCCATTTTCTTTTTTTCTTTTTGACAGACTAAACATGCTAAATTTGACTATTCAGATCTGATTCCTGTTGATAGACAGATTTTGAGAACCCAAGTTCTTCTATCTAAATTACAGGCAGGCAGTATTTTTAAGGTGAAAGGAGGTGGACAGGACAGAGTCACAAAAACAACATAAATTTCTAGGAGATGAAGGTCCAACTAAGGATGTAGCAGAATCTAACATTTATTTAGTACCCCTTCTTAGGCAAGTTACATAATCGTTCTTTAGTTTTCTTCTTTGTAAAGTGGAGGTAATGACAGAGTTCACCATCAAAGACTGTTATGAAGATTAAATAAGTTTATACATTCAATACTTAAAACAGTGCTTGCTGCACAAGAAGTGCTCAGTATGTCTTATTATTTTATTTATTTATGTATCATTTTAATTACAATTACTATTGTTATTATTTGCCAAGAATTTTACATAGGTGATATTTATGTATCATTTTAATTACAATTACTATTGTTATTATTTGCCAAGAATTTTACATAGGTTATATCACAATAGCACTGAGAGGTAAATCATGTTGTCACTGTTGAAAAAACTGAGATCTAGGCATGGAAATAGAAAGTGGCAGAACCAAGTTTCCAACACTGGCCTATCTGGCTTCGATGCCCATTCTTTTTCCCAACATTCTCAGCATCAGTTTTTAACCTATACGTTGAAGGGTAATAACTTGCACTTGGTATCTCTAAAGTCCTTCAGAGCTCCAAACCAAGAGATAAGAATGGAAAGATCTCCATAGAAGAAATGTCTTTCCTTCTCCGTGCTATGCAGACTACTCAGGAATAGGAAGCTTTTCTATTACACTTCACTCCCGTGTCTGGAATTGAACTTTAAATCTCTTTCCCATTTGTTTCTTGAAGATAGCTTAATACCACTCACAATGTAACTTCTGACCATTCAGCATAGAAGTTGTCATGACTTATAGTAAACACAAAATCACTTACTAGTTGAAGACAAATGGAAGGACACTAAGAATCAAAGGAAAGAGCCTTGTGTGAAAGAGAGAGGTGCGTGTATAAGAGAGAGGGTGAGAATATATTTTTAGTTAAAGATGATTCATACTTTACATCAAGACAATTTGAATTTGAGTAAGACATACCTTGCACACTCTTATTTATAAGGTGCTGAAGCCTAGAAAAGGGCCTGGGACTTAGGCTTCTGGAATTTTGCCAGAAGTCGGTCCAAAGTATGCTTTAGACCATGCAGAGAACAAAGTGTTAACAGCTCATGGAATCACTCTTCCTGCTATTTTCTCATACCCTGAGACTATGAACACTTACCAAAATCCTCTAGGTTTGTAGACTCTCTGATATCTATCTCTCATTAATTTTGAAGTAGGGAGATGCAGAGATATTTGAGCAGCAGAAGCTACTTTGGGGGCCATACTATAGAATATTTAATCAAAAAAGAAATGAGAACAAAGAGAGTATATTGAGAAAGTGTATGTATAAAAGAAGAAAATTTAGTAGGTATATTAGTTTAGTTAGTGCAACACCAGCTTCTTTAACAGATAAACCACCAAGTCTCAATAACTTAAGAAAAGTGAAGTTTATTGTTTATTCATGCATAGTTCAAAGTATATATTCCTGAATGGCAGATTGTCTTGGACATGGCTGCTAGGGATCCAGGCATTTTCTACCTCATGGATCTACCCTCTTTTTAGGTCCTCAAAGTTCTCTGAGTTCTGCCCACAGATGGGGAAAGATGGGGGAGGACGGTGTGTGGGCATTCCACAAGTCACTCACATTCTCTTAGCTGTAAATTGGTCACACTGCAATACCAAACTGCAGAGGAAGTTGAGAAGTGTGGTTCATTATATACCCAGGTAGCAGAGAGAAGGGGTTGATATCTACCTCCAGATATCTAGTCTCTGCCACCATGAGACCATATGAGAGAAGAGACCCTATAGGCTGAAAGTTACACCAAAAGCTCAACACATACCCTGTCCCCAGGACTGCAGAAGGTCAGAGTTTGATTAAGGATATATAGGGAAGGTATCACTGTGATTCACAGAAGAACTCAAGTTCTGGGGAGGGTGTTTTGTTAAGAGGTTCCTGCTTTTGGGCCGGCCCGGTGGCGCACTGGAGAGTGCGCCGCTTGGGAGCG
>NW_007727865.1:184992-189527 GCF_000696425.1 Galeopterus variegatus | reverse complement strand
CTCAATATTTCCCAATGTTGGCTCTTCCCCATCACTCAAATTTCAGCTTAAGTGGCATAACTTCAGAGAGGCCTTCTCTGACATTACCTTCTAAAACAAAATTTCCTACCACTCAGTCAATCTGTAATACATTACACTATTTTACTTCCTTCACAGAATTTATCTGGACATAAAATTATTGTATCCGTTGACATATTTATTTTCTTCCTCTCCCACTGGGGTGTAATCTCCATGAGAGCATGAGCCTGCTCTGTTTTATGTACTAGCACTGGCATTTTTCTCAATAAATTATTGTTAAATGAATAGACAAAACACATTCTTCTATCTATAAAAATAGAAATATTTCATTTTCGATGAGTTTATATGAAAGCAGAAAGCCGCAAATATAGTTATTATCACTCCTAAGAAATATCGGTGGTATATTACTTTACCAATTCTTCTTAAAATAAGTTTTCTGATTAACTATGTCATTCTTATCCATTCCATTTTAATGCAGTTCAGAGAGGATTCTTCAAACTTTATGCCTGATATGTCCATTTCAGATCAGAAAAGTGACACACATTCCGACAATGAAGAACGTATCCAAAAAGATTATACTATAGGTATATAGTAGGGTAATTACAGTAAAGTTAAAAGGAATATAAAATAAAATAAACAAGATTTTTTTCCTTTCAAAATTAGATTATTAACAAATAACCAAATATGTTGATAACCACTCAATAGATCCAAAGTCTATAAATAGCAACGATATAATTCTTATTGCAAGGCCACATACCATTTTTAACAAAAAAAAAAAAAAAAAGAAGGTAGAGCATTGTACATAGGTGCCAACTGGCAAATGTATTAGTAATAATAAATTTTATTCTGAATATTCAGGGGATCATTATATGTGTCATTTAAGAAAGAAACAGTCATATTATTGATAGATTTGTACACGAAGAATTCTATGATTTAAAAAACCTTTAGTCTAGTCCAGAAATAGCCTAGCCCACTGCCTTTGGATGAAGCACAATCTAAAGGTATAGAATCTCTTCTTTCTTTAATACTTAGGCATCTAAAATAATTTGTATTTTGCCTAATAAACTGAAAGTTGGTGTAGATAACTTCTTATGTTTGCATTCAACACCAAGATTGCGTTCTCTCTCTCTCTCTCTCTCTCTCTCTCTCTCTCCATACTTGTGAATTAAGTAAATTAGATACCAGAGGCTTTATGCTGTCACTTTATTTACAGTTTTCTGCTGTGACCCCAAATAATTTTGGTAGGTACCTATGTATTATGGAGTATCTAAAGTAATCTTGGATTGTGGCATCCTTTATGCTTGTGTGGCATCCATTTTATCAGCCCAGATTACTGAGCTCAAGATGAGTAACGGTGTATTGCTGGGGACTCCCGTCCATAATCTTTAGTCCTACCATTATGTTACATAGACACCAAATGTAACACACTCTCCTGGATTAACATCAGGTTTTCTCTCCTAGTGGAATGTTTCAGCAGCACAGCTAGTCATGCTTTCTAAAGCCAACCACTAAATTCAGGTTCCATTCTCTGCCAATTCAATGCCTCATTGATTTTCCTTTATTGTTTCCTAATATATTGTGTTGATAAATGAATGGTGGGCAGGATTTTCAAAGTTTGTATAAGGATTTAGTGAAGATAAAAACTGAAATGTTTGGGTATGTATACATTGCTTATCTACTCTCTTTGGAAGTCAGTGGGAAATCATCCAAGATGAGTCATATTCTTGCCAACATATCCTGCTCTAAGTTGGGTGAAAATAGCATGTGATCCTACTTGAATATTTATATGTTTTTAATTTTGGTCTTAGCCAGAAACTACCTCAGTAAGCTATTTTGGGAAACAAGCAGGAAAATCAAACTTGATTTGGAATTCCAGGAAGCTCCTGTAACAAAGAATCTTATGAACATTGGTATGCTACATTTTGTCCAAAATTGTCTTTATGAACAAAGTGAAGAGCGGGATTTAAAGTGGTTCAAAAGTTGTAAGTTTTGGTTTCACAAGATTTGTCTTATACATCTGTGTGGATATTTGGTTCCTTGGTTCTCTCATTGGCAAAATGCATGTATTCTAGCTAACAAGTTTCTCAAAAAAAAAGTTTAGTGCTTTATAAAAAATAACAGTAAAATAGAAAATTGTTGGTAGTTTATGATTTTCTCTGTGACCACATGTGGTATGCAGAAATATCCCAAGGGGTTCACATTATAAATACATAGTATCTGTAAGAGGGCCATTACTTGTACAAGTCAATATCACTAAGTACCTAAACTGACCTAGCATAAAGTAAGATTAGGTGCATCATGTTGGAAAATAGGTCTTACCTTTGTGGAAACTTCTCAGACAATTTGAGTTTCTTACGCCTTACTCTCCTAGATTCTGCTGACCATCAAACTGTTGGGGAAATGCAAAAATAATTTTCTCATAAGCCCATTTTGTTCTTGAAATAATATTTTGTCTTTGAAACAATATTTTCTTGTTACCCTAGTCTGGCCTCTAATCACTACTTGCATTTTTGGCTTCTGTAACCAAGTTTGCTTATCTACAGGTCCACTTGAATTCAGCTTAGCTGTTAGTCAACCACTTGCATTCTTCACTTCAGGAACCCTGCCTGCTTATCTGTGTACATGAATGATGAGAAAGCAAAACCTAAAACCTGGAAAAGTTTGCCTATGTAAGCCCTGTAAGACCTAAGCTCAGGGTCCAGATTTTCAAGCAAATAGCTTGTCTGGGCCCACCGGCATAATCAACTCCTGACTCTCCAACCCCCTGAGTGTTTGATGCTTCCTTGCCAAGTCCATTTCCATAACAAAACAATACTCAGAAATGTCTTCCTCAAGCCCTGTTTTGTACCACTCACTTAGTCACACACCTGTGAGGGGTCTCCTAGTATTTATAGCATCAAAACTGCACTTAAAGTCTAGCACCAGTGGCATTTCTCTTCCATAATAACTGACATGATTTTATATATAATGATGGTTCATGTTGCTGAGTATATTTCCATAAAGCTCAGCCATGTGTGATTTCTTACAAGGTTTTTCCCAAAGGTCGACTGGGTGTTGTTTATTGGCTGATACCTTCATAATAAACATGTTGGCACCTAATAATCACAGAAAATCATGTTGAGCTAAAACTCTGGGCATGTGTACCTCTCAATGAGTACGTAGATGCTTTTTATAGGCTACATGGGCAAATAGAATAAGCAGCTATAACCTAATGGCTAGCATTTATTCCATCCTTACTCTGTAAAGGACACTAAACTAAACATTTCCCCAAGAGGTAAGACCATAATTATTTCTATTTTGAAGATAAGCAAAATAAGATTCGGAGTGGTAAGTGCCTTGCACAAAGTGGCAGAACTTATAAGGAATAGGTTGGAATAGAAATAGGATAGGGACTGAAGCTTAGGCTCCTGTTTACAGAAACCATTTCTACCTGGTTGTGCTGTCACCAGTAGCCCTCTCTACGCAAAGCTAGGGGTTTGGAGATGGTGGTTCAACCTCCTGATTACCCTTATCCTCTAATCATTCCACCTCCTGCATGTCTTTATATACACCGGCTATTTCCTAAACACTGACATTCCAGATTAACAACTCAGGTTTTAATGGATCTGGACATACTAACTACTATGAACCCAGGCCACTGCCCTTAGAACCTCTGAGTTTCCCCAGCCCTATAGAGGATACAGCAAACTGTTGAGATTGTTAGGAGATTCCAGAAAGCCACCTTTACCTTTTACCCATCTACTTAAATCCTTTGGTTACTTCTCTCAAGAGTCCAGTTGTATATGCTTTTCACATAATTATTCGAGGAATCTAATGCCTAACTATCAAGTGATGATATGAAAAACCACATGGTTAATTTCTAAGTATTCACAGGATTAATTGAAAACAAGTCAATGATTTTTTTTAATGTAAAAATTTATGAGAATGTTACTTTAAATATGTTACTCAAAACATTTTAAGTAATTTCTGGAGTTAAAATGTGTGTTAATTCTACAATATAGATTTTTGTTAATTTTTTTGAACTTAAGAACATAGAACATTATCCTGATTTGAGCATCACATATTGCACACAGGTATAGATATTCAACTCTGTACCCTACAGATATGTACAATCAACTATGTTACAATAGAAAATAAACAAAAAGACTGTAGAATAATTTATGAAGTATGTGTATGTGCTTTTGGTAGAAGCCACTCATGATTTTCAAAATCTTTATTTAGTTCTGGACAATGCAATGTTGTTTTCTCAAAATCCAAATAGTGAATTAATTGTTTTACCTGAGAATAATGAGGCTGATAATTGTACTTAAGATAGTATGTGTGCGAATAAATATATAACATTTATCAACTAATTCACAAACAGTCTTAGTAAGATCTGCTGGATTTGGGATACAGCCAGTTTTTCATTATTAAGTTATATAAGGTCTTCACCTCAATGAGCCAACAGACAAACTTTGTTTTCTGCACAAGCAGTAACGATATATTTGTTTTGATGGAACAATCTTTCTCCCCCTTAG
>NW_007727865.1:184377-184814 GCF_000696425.1 Galeopterus variegatus | reverse complement strand
ACTAATTCACAAACAGTCTTAGTAAGATCTGCTGGATTTGGGATACAGCCAGTTTTTCATTATTAAGTTATATAAGGTCTTCACCTCAATGAGCCAACAGACAAACTTTGTTTTCTGCACAAGCAGTAACGATATATTTGTTTTGATGGAACAATCTTTCTCCCCCTTAGACCAAACAACTCTTTCTCCTCCTTCACACCAAAATTTTGAAGTTAACCAACAATTCAAATGTCCCCAGCAAAAACTCCTTGGATATTATTTGTGATTTTATAGTACAAATCTGCTTTGTGCTTATGGTATCAATTGGTTATCAGCGAGAGGAACTTATCTTTATACTATTTTGTAGGAACCTGCTCAACTAGTTTTCATGCTGTTTCTAACTTTAATCAAAACATGCAGAATCATTTGGTGCAAACTGAGCTGTATTTAGTTGAAAT
>NW_007727865.1:183215-184308 GCF_000696425.1 Galeopterus variegatus | reverse complement strand
ATTGCTCATGAATTGCATACATTCTGGAGCCTTATATGGAATTTGTATTGCAGTCTTCCTTCATGCTTCCTTTACCCAGAAATAAACTCATTATGAATGTTGGCCTGCATGAAACCAAAAAAATGATGCCATACAATTGTTTCTTATAAAGGCCTTTCCTCAGGTTTTTGCTTCTATATTTCATTATTCACACATGGCATGTGCACAGGCAGTTTTCTTCCACAACTCCAAAGAGCACACTTAGAAGGTATAAAATTAGGGAAACTATCTCTTTATGGCCTCTATTTACCTATATTTACTTCAATATTCTGTGGCCAATGATAATTGCACAGAACTTTATCCCTATATCTAGTCAAAGGACTAAAATGCCAGCTTTCAAGGAAGTTTACAGATTATAGCATGTAATAGGCAAAATTAGCTTGCTTTACACTTTTTTAAATGCTCCAGTAGTGTCAAAGGATAATTGAAGGAGAAATTATTGAATCTTTGCTCTTTTCCTTTCCATTTCTTTCACGTGCACTCTTACTAATTTTGTTTTTAAAGAAAAATGTTGATTGTACATATATGTTTATTATTTTTAACTGCCACACATGACTTTAAAAGAAAAATAGTTTACCCCATACCAGCCAGCCTCAGGGAAAAAAAAAAAAAGAAAAATAGTTTACCCCATACCAGCCAGCCTCAGGGAAAAAAAAAAAAAGAAAAATAGTTTAGACTAACAATATTATCACATATCAACATGTCAGGGATGCCTCAAAAGAGGGTTCTGATTACGGTTTTTAAGGAAATACTTTAACATACTGAAAAATGTAAGCACACACACATATTGAAAAGGGAATAGGGAGCAACAATTCACTCGTATTTTACTCTATCAAATGTCATAAGAAAACATTGACTTATTCTCAGATAATAAAGTCTGGTATGCCAAAGTATTGAAAAAGTGAAAACTATAAAGAAGTCACAAATTTGTAAAACAAACTTGAGAAATAACTGCTCAAACATCTGAATTATATAGGAGAGAATGCCAAAGACCAGAAGTTTATTATGGGTATCTAACAACAATTTGAAATTATTAGATTCAAAATACATTTAT
>NW_007727865.1:180287-182792 GCF_000696425.1 Galeopterus variegatus | reverse complement strand
CAGAAGTTTATTATGGGTATCTAACAACAATTTGAAATTATTAGATTCAAAATACATTTATGAAAGAAAACATTCAGTTTGTAAAATATTTTGAGAACACATGAAGGCAATATTTACCTGCTGTGTTATGCTTTGTAAAATACAAAACCCAGTACCAAAAGCAGATCACAAACTTTACAAAGTTAAGCAACAAAGAGCTTTTCACCAAAACTCTATTTTTCCTAAAGAATCATTTTGAATTATTTCACTAGTTTTTGAAATTTGATTCTATTCCTCATAGAATACCTATTTTCAAAAAATAGTTTAATGGTAAAATGGATAAATGTCTAGCATGGTATTTTTTTTCTTTATCTGTAATTTCTTATTTTATTTTTAATTGACAAATAATAATTGCATATATTTATGGGGTACAATGTGATGTTTTAATATATGTTTACAAAATGAAATGATTAAATGAGGCTAATTAACAAATTCATCACTTCACACACTTATTTTTTTGTGGTGAAACATTTAAACCTACTGTTTTAAGAATTTTGAAATATTTAATGTGTTGTTACTTGTTATAGTCACCATATTGTGCAATAGATCACTAAAGCTTATCCCTCCTGTCTAACTGAAACTTTGTATCCTTTGCTCAACATCTCCCCTTTTCCCAACCACTCCCCTCCCTCCCCTCCCTCCCCCCCAGCCCCCGCCTTTGGTAAGCACCATTCTTCTCTCTGCTTCTGTAAGTTGAACTGTTTTAGATTCCACATATAACTGAGATCATGTAATATTTGTCTTTCTGTGCCTGGCTTATTTCACTTAACATAATATCTTTCAGGTTCATCCTTGTTGTTGCAGATGACAGGATCTCCCCCTTTTTTAAGGCTGAATAGGATTCTATTGTGTATATATACCATGTTTTTTAAATCTATCCATTCATCCATTGATGGACACCTAGGTTGCTTCCATTTCTTGGCTATTGTGAATATGCTGCAATGAACATGGGAGTGCAAGTATCTCTTTAGAATACTGATTTCAATTCCTTTGTATATATACCCAGTGATGGGATTGCTGTATCACATGGTAAATCTATTTTTAGTTTTCTGAGGAACCTCCATACATTAATATAATGGCTATATTAATTTACATTTCAACTAACAGTGCACAAGGGTTCTCTTTTCTCCACATCCTCTCCAACACTTGCTACCTTTCGCCTTTATGATAATAGCCATTCTGACAGGGGTGAGGTGATATCTCATTGTGGTTTTAATTTGCATTTCCCTGATGATTATGATTAGTGACGATAAACATTTTCTCATGTGTATTTTGGTCATTTGTGTGTCTTTTTTTTTTTTAGAAGTGTCTATTTAGGTCCTTTTGCCCATTTTTTGATTGGGCTGTTTCTTCACTATTGAGTTGGTGCTCCTTACTTTTGGATATTAGCTCCTTATTAAATGCATGACATGCAAATATTTTTTCCCAGTCCATGGTTGTCTCTTCACTCTATTGTTTCTTTTGCTGTGAAGAAGCTTTTTGGTTTAATGCAATCTATTTGTTTATTTTTGCTTTTGTTGCTTGAGCTCTCGGGATTATATCCAAGAAATCTTTGACCAGATTATCATAAAGTCTTTCCCCTATGTTTTTTCAGTTTCAGGTCTTAAGTGTAAGTCATTAATCCATTTTGAGTTTATTTTTGTATACGGTGTAAAATAATATTTTTATTCTTCTGCTTGTGGATTTCCAGCTTTACCCAAACTCTTTATTGAAGAGACTGTCCTTTCCCCATTGTGTGTTCATGGCACCTTTATTGAAAATCAATTGACCATAAATGTGTGGGTTTATTTCTGGGCTCTCTATCTTGTTCCATTGGTCAACATGCCTGTTTTAATGCCAGTACCAGAACAATATTTTTTATACACTGCAGGATGCACCCCACACATCTTGCAACTATCATGACAGAAGAGCAAACTATGATGTCAGTAATTACCAACACCGTTCACCACCAAGAAAATAGTCATCAGTTTGTGGCTCAACTGCAGTGTGTCCAAACTCCAGAGTGTCAAAAGAAACAAAATTTGTGTCAAAGGCAAAAGTAGATTTTATAGTAAAACTTCAGAGAAAGCACAAGAACAAGGAAAAAAATATGGAATGTTTCTGCAAGATAATTCTTTCTACTTCTATATGATTGAATGGGCACAGTGTTCTCTATGAATACGTGTATATGGAATACGTTTTAGTTTCTCCTATTCTGTAAATAAATACCTCGCTAACTGCAGATAGCCACAAAACATAGAACCACGTATTTCAAACTGACACAAACAAGAAAGACAAAGCTTTGGTAGATTAAGTCCTCCAGAGTGGTGTTTTTCCTTCTCTGTATGAATATATACACACACACACACACACATGTATAAAGGAATCCCATGATATTTTATTGTTTCTTTCCTTGTAATACATAGCAGATACCTGTAATTTATGACAGACAACGATTGCTTTATCAGTTGCTTTTACTTTCAAGCT
>NW_007727865.1:177978-179907 GCF_000696425.1 Galeopterus variegatus | reverse complement strand
AAAGACAAAGCTTTGGTAGATTAAGTCCTCCAGAGTGGTGTTTTTCCTTCTCTGTATGAATATATACACACACACACACACACATGTATAAAGGAATCCCATGATATTTTATTGTTTCTTTCCTTGTAATACATAGCAGATACCTGTAATTTATGACAGACAACGATTGCTTTATCAGTTGCTTTTACTTTCAAGCTGAAACTCAAATGAAACTCATGAAGGGAAGAACTTGACAAATTCATGGTGGGTTCCTTTCTCCAGTTAAGCACTGTAAGAATAATTCATGGCTATACAACAGTTGCAAAAAATTATAAAGATATTATGAGTATATGAGTGCTGGAGTTGTGAGCGTGTTAGTAATGGGGCATTTGGGACCACATTTAAACATTAAAAATCCATGTTCTTACAAACAGAAGTTCCACTACAAAGCACCCTAATTCAAGGATATAAAGAAAACCTATCCAAAAAAAAAAAGTCATTGATTTACCAGCCTGTTAAATCAGAAAGAAATTCTTCAAAAGAATTCCAAGGAAATTTCCAAGGAAAGAGAACTTCCAAGGAAAAAGTTACGTTTTCTGGTGGAACCAAGGGAACCGGACAATTGATTGTAAATGCGAATGTTTACAAGAGTATCTTGTTACTTAGAGCACAGGCCTGCCGTCAGAACTTGGCTTTTGTTGACGTAAGGGCAGGAGTGAGACCCAGAACAGGCTGCCAGCAGCCAGAGTTGTCTGAAGAGATGGCCATGGGCTACAGAGCATGAGCCAAGAGAAAATGAAAACACAATGTATAAGGAAAAGGTGCTCTCAAGAACTAAGCCGATGGTCCAAACGAAGCATCAGTGTAACAAGGTAGGTAAAAAGGCAGAAGCCAGTAACAAGACAGCAGGATGGAAACCAAAGAAACCAGAGTACACTTATCAGGTTCACAACATGCTTGCTGACCTGGTGGCTTTTATAGGTTGCTTTTAACCTCATGCCTGGATGAGGAGGAGGTTATTAAGGCCACTGATGTGGTTCCTGCAACATGACAAACATGTCATCTGGTCTTCTTTTGTTCTATGCATGGAGAAAAAAGGAATAAAATAAATAAAAGTCATGCATGTGTGTGTGTGTGTGGCACATGTGCAAACACTCATACACACATTTGTAATCATAGTGAAAATAATAGAATAGCCCAAAGGAACATAATTCAAAGCCCCTTCAGGGCAGGGTCTGTGGTGTGTTGTTTTGCTTTTTGTTTTGTTTGTCTTTTTAATCTTTGTATTTCCAGCATCTAACACATTTTATGCACCAAACAATGAATGTTTATTAAATGAGTAAATGAGGAAGAACCTTTGTCTCTTCCATTTGCAGTTCTATTTATCAGGAAAAAACAGATATACTTACACACTTTTATGCCACAATAATAAAAGTGATAACATTATCTTATCAGAAAGTCATCACCATCTTTTTAACCTTAAATCTGCTTTTATTTAAAAAAGAAAGAAAAACCAACAACACTGTATGCAAGTTACCCTGTAGAAAGGGAGGCTTCTGGAGTGAGATACGAGAGAGCCTTCTAAGGAGCAAGAAATGTTCTACTGCTCGGTGTGAGAGCTAGCTACATGGGTATACAAGTACAATTCATCGAGTTGAACACTTAAGATCTGTGCACTTGACTGTATGTAAGTTATACCTCCAACAACAACACCATGTAAGCCAAATAAAATATATCTTTAGGCTAGATCTGGAAAAAATACCAGCTTTTATCAAAGAATTTATTGCAGAAATAATTTGGCTTAACTGAACAAACATTGCAGAGGTAGATTCCTGAATAAGCATCTGGGGGTGGGAAGAAGAAAAAGGTACTGAAGGCTTAATTACATTCTGCATAAGCACCAAAATAATGAACACATCACATAATAGTCAATTTGCAAAAGAGCAGTCC
>NW_007727865.1:161040-177347 GCF_000696425.1 Galeopterus variegatus | reverse complement strand
CTGCATAAGCACCAAAATAATGAACACATCACATAATAGTCAATTTGCAAAAGAGCAGTCCATACATTTTCTTGAATCTTCACTGATATAACATGAGCCCACCCCATGCTTACAAACTCACCTCCTTGAATTTTACCCAAATCTCTTCACTCCAAGACAGGGAATAATTTCAGAGAAATTATCTTGCTGTGGTTGTCACGAAAGGACTGAGCCCGGCTGTTCTGAAGACTGGCCCTCTGCATCCATTTTGTTGCTTCCATTCATAGTGCCTGTTTATTTTTCGTTAGTTTGCTTCCCAAAGCATTTGAGATTCTCAGAGCAATCTGGAAGCAGGGTTTTGAGGACTACCTCTAAGTCCATATGAGAGCCTACAGCACAGTCCCTATGACTTGAACAGTCCTGGGGCCGAAATTCTAGTTAGCATCTTTCACTGCCACCAGTAGAAATGGGCAATGATTTGTTTAGCATCCAAATGAGTCACATAATACCAGCAGCAAAGTTATCATTTCTTAGTTCACTTGTAAGGCATTAAGAAAAAGAATTAAACAAACAAGTATGAATTATTTTTATAACGAATGCAATCTTCTTAGATTAATAGCTAGAGAAGAGCTATGATTGTTATACATCTAAAATTCCCAAATGGCAAAATATAATTAAAGTTAGAACTGTTGAACAAATAAACCTGTTAAATACATAATATAACCAGGCAAAATAGCTATGTGTTTATCACTTTGCCACTGTAATTATATTCATTGCAACTCTTCATGCATATATTAATATCTTGCTAACATTATTGAGGCTAAAACACAAATTGCAGAGAACTGAGCATAGTTTTAACCAGAAAGAACATGGTAAAAATGCTTGTTATTAAAAAACAAAAATAAAAGACCTTTGGATTTAATGTTACTACTAATTGCTTTACTGAGAAGTAAAAGATTCTTATAACTACATACGTACTGGTCTCAAAAGAATAATCATTATGTACCTCTATATGGGTTTCTGGTTAGAAAAGTCATAAAATTATCTATTGCATGTCTATTGGAGTATAAGACACAGAAATTGTTCAATTTAACCTGAAAAAGGAAACACCAGGAAATGAACCCAGGTTGCTATTCCTATGTAAATAAAAGACAACTATTTTTAAGTAATTGCAACTAATTTTCAAAGATTATGTATAAACTGTAATTGGATAGATGTGGGTTAGAGTGGGCTTGTTAGTTATTAAGACTCAGGAGAGGTTAGGAAATTAACTCCCTTGGGATGAAACTCTGTATCCAAAAATAAGCAAGAAGAGACTTTGAAATGACTTCTGAAAGTCTGACAAAATCAGTGCCAAAGATTGCTTGGGGAAAAAAAAAAAGAAATGTGACTAATAGCAAAAGAAAAAGGAAAAAAAAAAAAAAGTACATGTAATTAATAGCAAAAGAAAAAGGAGATACAGGAAGAGGAAGTAAAGAAAAAAGAGAAAGAAAACCAAGAATCTATGAGCGCAAAGCAAATGATGAATCTTTATTGCTTAGTTAATAAAATACTGTTAATACCACCAATAAATTACAGAAACAGTGATGGGAAAAATTTAATAAAAATCACAAGCCTTTAAAAACACAACAGCAATAATTAAAACCCTTCCCCTTGAAAACTTCTCATTGCTAATTGGTTTGCTTTTATTTAGACATCAATTAGATTCCATAAACTAGTTTTTTTCCATTAGAATACCTAAGAAATATCAAGAACCTAGAAATAGACATGACAGAGTCAATGTGTCAACTAAAGTAATGTGATGGTCCATAATCTTCCTCATGATTAATAGCTAATCATAATTATCATCATCTTCTGGAGGGTCATTTTTTACCACACTGGTTACATTTGATCTTGAAATGATTTAAGAGAATTAAATATTTCGTAAAGTAAAAATTAATGTGTCTTTTCTTATGACTGAATCATTGCAAATGTTTTTTTTTTTTTTTTTTTTCAAATTCAATTCTTTTAAAATAAGCACCATGAATGGGGCTGGCCAGTTAGCACAGTTGGTTATGGCATGGGTCCAGGGTGACACTAAGGTCCAGGGTTTGTTTGATTCCTGTACCAGCCAGCTGCCAAAAAAATAAAACCAGAAAAATAAACAAACAAACAAATAAATAAATAAATACTATAAATAATAATTTAAGTTAGTTACCATACCTATTTTGTCCATGACATAATGGCCCTAATGAGTCCAATTTAATGGCCATTGTGCTTGCAGTTTTGATGCTAGACAGCAGTTCCAGGTTCTTGGTCAAACCATGAAGAAAAATCTTTCACAGGACCAAGAGGAGCCCACATCATGGTGAGCACCCGTACAACAAAGGGAAAGGAAGAGGGACAAACAATTGAAACACTCAGTTAATAGGGCTTTATTGCAAAGCAAAAGTACGCATAGGAGTGTGCACGGGCGTCTTTGTGAGGGAGGCACGCACCGGGGATTCTTAAAAGGAGAGTTTATATGTTGTTCTGGGATGGAGGTGTTCCTCTGTCCTAACTAAGGGGAGGAATATCCAGCTGTGGGGGAGGATTTAGGGTAATTAAAGCCTAACAGACTGGTACTAGGTTGTATCAGCTTCCTGTCATGTGCCCCTGAGTTTCTGAAGTTTTTGGTCATGTACAGTCGGGTCACTTTGCCCTTAAGTTTGCCCTTCTTGGTCTAGTCTGCACTTTTGTTTCTCCTAGTGCACAGGAACTGTGGGTTTTTGTGGTTTTAAGTTTCTGTTCAAAAACTGCAAAGTTCCAGGTATAGCATGTTGACTGGTAGGGTGGTTAAGCTGTAGTCAGCTCATTATGGGTTCATTAACTGCAAAACAAGGAGGGGGCTAATTCCATTCCAGTCTGAATATTCATGAGCAGGCTGTCTGGGACATTTCCCTTTTCTGTCCTGCCTCAGTTTTAGAGTGCGAAGTTCTATTTCCTCCTGTTTTGATTGTAATCAGATCACTCTGCCAGGCCACTGACCATCTACCAATTTTTAGCAACTCAAATTACTTCCATTTATGATGGATTAAAACAAATCATCTTTAAGGACATCACCCAGCAAGTTAACTTATACATTTGGGTGTGGGGGTCCTCACACCCCACATATATGCACACATCTAAGATACAGATTGGATATCTCTTTAAACAGCAACAACAATCCATTGTTTGCTTACACCTTGGATAAAGACAAAGATTTTTAATGTAACTTGAAAGGGCTCTGAGTGCCATTCTAGCTTCATTCCCTGCCCTGTCTCTCCAGCACTCTCACTGTGCTGCTGTTAGACCAAGCTGACTTGGATTTCCAGATACTTAATGCTACTTCATCCCCGAGCATTTGTATGCACTATTCTCTTTTAATTGAGATATGCCTTCTTACTTCTTCAATTTGCCACCTCCTGGATTCTTTCTTTCATACCTTATTTGAAATATCACCTCATCCAGGAGTCTTTTCTGATGCCAAAAGCCCATTTAGATTCTCTGGTCAGGGCTTTCACCGCTAAATCACTGGCTTGGTGTGTCTCTCCTATGGATCAAAAGCAGTCGAAGGATAGAGACCTGTGTTATTAATCTTTAGATCCCCAGGACTTATCATATACCTGATACATAGCTGGAAGTCACTAATTCAAGCAATTTTAATGAATGAATGAGTCAACAGAAGCAAAAAAAAAAAAAAGGAAAAGAAAGAAAAGAGGAGAAATACAAAATGAAAAACAATGACTTCTCAATAACTGTCATATGCCACTCGATGTCAAAAACCACTTATACTGGTTTGCCCTTTAAAATTTTTCCAAACTCTCTTACATATATTGCCCACGTGGTACACAGGATATCTTCTGGAGCTTGATGTGAAGAACCTGCAATTCAAAAAGAATTTTAAATATTCACCGAAGTGCAAACAGGTAGTTAATTACAGGTTTGAAACCAGGCCTTATAAACTAATCAGTTTCCTTTCACTTCACTGCGGTGTGCTGTGTGCTTCAGAACAGAGATACCCTCCCTCAAGAGGGAGAAGCGGGTAACCAGAAAGCGCCTCCCCTAGACACAAAACCTATCATTCAATAAATATAAAGAGAAAACATCTCTTTCTAGTTTGAGTTCATTTAATCTCAAGGCAAAACTAGACAACCTTGCTTAATTAGTTGGGGGACCAATTTTCAGGGAAGAGGAGGGAGAAATACACAAGCTTTGGTTGTGGCAGCCAGGATTCCGCATAACACTTTCAAATATAGTATTGAGTGAGAGCTATACTGAACTTGTGGAATTCCCTGTGGAATGCACAGGGTGCAAAAAACTAGGCAATCAGAATAGGTCTGACTTTATCAGCAAAGAATATATTCAGGCATGGTACAAAAATCCAGGCCAGATCACTTGGCTACTGTCACAGAGAGGCCATGTAAACTCAGGCTGTTGTTGAAAAGATGTGGTTTGAAGTCTTTCCAAGGTGTTGGCAGTTTCTGAAGAGCCATAACCACAGAGTTACAGATGGAAAGGCCGGTGAGGTCACTCAGTGCAGAGTCGCAAGTATTTTCAGCTATTCTTTGAGCATAAGACCAAAATTCCCAGTTCTCTTTAACATGGGTGGTACCAAAGCCCAGAGGCTCAGTAGACACGTTTCTCTCTTTAGGAAATGCTTGGGAACAGAAATTCTCTTCTCCTTTTGGAAGAATGGATATTTTCTCTTATTTACTTGAAAAAACAAACCCTCTATTTCCCACCCATTTTGGAAGAAAGTCTAAAGTAGGATATGAGGCTCCCTAAACCTGAACTAGCTGTCCCAGCCAGAACAGCACTGTGCAAAATGTGCGACGTCCACAGCAGACCTTGAATGTTAGAACCGGCCTGACCTGAGACCAAATCCATGTGCACTCCCTAATGACCACAAGAAGCTTTCTCCATGGGACCTCCCAGAGAGGGTCGTCCACTCAGTAGCTAACTGCACACGTGACGTTAGCTACCTCGTTTTATCCCCCTGGGCCTCAAAAATCTCATCCTTCTGTCCACAAATGACATTCTACAGCACAACAGTGTTGCAAATAAGTTTGAGGGACTTAACTTGAAATTCATTTAGAGAAGCAGTGGAGGGGGTGGGAGAGCACAGGCACCTGTGAGAAACAAACAGAAGCTCTTTATGGGCCAAGGATGAGTCCTGGGAGGTGTCTTAGCAGAAGAAAAAAAATAATAATAATAATCAAAATTTTTCTACTGTTGCTGTGTTTCAGCCTATAAACATTTTATTCCCTGACCATAAACCTACCTTGAAATGTAATCAGCATTAATTCCAGCCAAGGATAGTGTCTTCATGGGTTGTTATAACCAATATTAACATAACTTTATTGTCTTTATGGACACAGAAATATCCTTCTTCAGAATATGAATTAGAAATGCTTGAACCATGTTATCCCTTAATCTTTTATTTTCTAATTGAATTCATTAAATTAAACCCATGTTGTTTTGTCCCTCCCCATAGCCACAATACCCCCCCCCAAAATTCAAAATAATCCCCCACTTCGTAAGTGCTTGTTTCCAAGGGTTTAATGTTAAATATGTTCATTAAATTAAACCCATGTTGTTTTGTCCCTCCCCATAGCCACAATACCCCCCCAAAAAATTCAAAATAATCCCCCACTTCGTAAGTGCTTGTTTCCAAGGGTTTAATGTTAAATATGCAACTGTAGAATTCCCAGACACAGTGCCATTAGCTATTTGGAGCTATATGCTAGATAAATCTTGCAAAGAAATGAATAAGTAATATATTAATGTCCTGGGTCTCTCTTTCGCCTGATTTATACAGCACAAAAATGACGTGGAAGACTAACAGTAACTTTAATATATGTAAATACCTAAATTGGATAATTCAGGCATAAAAATATATTGCAGCTTGGTGCTTATTATTTTAAATTTATGTTTTATGCATTTCCATTGCATAAGTTAATATATTTCTTGGTTTCTACATTCTCATATCGCCTACAATTACCCTGTCTTTAAAGCATTGTTCAAAATATCAAGTAAGCATTAATCTATAAAGTTAAAACATTGTGCTTGTTTATCCCGACCATCCCAAAGCAGAGTTCCTTCTCCATAATGAGGTATTTCCTAACAGCATGATAGAGTATTTTTAAATTGGCTTTGACAAGTTTATCCTGAAACTGACTTTTCCCAAGCGCATGCCATCTACACCCACACATACTGTGGACACCACTGTGAGCTCTGGGTGGAATTCTCAAAATTTCCTCCAGTTTGATATCGGTGACATGAATTGCTGAAAATTTTTCCTAAGCTTGCTGAGGAGAATTACTGTTGATTTCTTTGGTTGGCACACTCTATTTTCTCACTTAATGGGAAGGAATAAGAGATGAAGTATCTTTGTTTATTTCTACAATGGATGATTTTCCAGCCACTTTAATGCATTCTTTTTGGAAAGAGTGTCCTAGACATCATTTCTTGATATATTTATAACTTGCTCTGTACTTTCAAGGCTTTTTAATTCAACGCACCTTTACAATTAAAATGTGTGAGCTCACTCCTCATTTTCCTAAGAGAAATATAACAACTTCCATCTCGGTCATTGAACCAATTTCTCTTTTATGCTTGCAATCCACCAGGGGTCAGGTTTATGATCATGTGGCAAGCATTTGACTAAAGAAAAACATGGAAACTTTCTAGTCACTTAGGTTTGAAGAGTTTGTGCAATCGTCTCAGGACCCATCAGCTCTAATTTACCTCTCATTCTGTCTCTTTTTTCTGTGGTAAGGGATGATCTGTCTTAGTTATTTCATCACATCTGGAAATTATAGAGATAACAGACTGAGACTATGTCCCTGAATATATTCGGGTGAAGAAGTATTAGGTAGTGGTGTTTGTGAGTACTAGTCTTAGGTTCTAAAGAATGGTCTAGAATTATATTTCGAAGGACATTTCTGTGAATAGTTTATCAATTTTTTTCAGAGTGTTATGGAGTATTTATTTTTTAAAGTTTATTTATGTATTAATATTATTTGTTACATTCTATGATGTTGTTGCAGAGCAGTTGGGGGGCAGGGAGAAATGAGAAGGGGGAAGGAAATAGGGTGGGAGGAAGAAGAAGGGGGGTGGGGTTGAGGCCTGTGGCACCCCCTTCATTCCTCTGGGGAAGACCAGAGGGCTTCCAGTGGTAGCTTGGTCATTGCTGGGCTGTGTGCAAATGTCAGCTCGGGATCCCAGGGCAGTTCTTCCAGTGGCTCAGTGTTTATCACTGGGCTGGTTACAGGTGTTGTGGGGGGTGCATGGCAGAGGCCCTTGGTCCCCCACTGCCCTGGCTCAGGAGAAAATTTATCAATTTTCATTTTGCTTCTGATTTTACGTCTGATGATTATTCAGTTTCCTCTTCTTTTCCTTTATCTTCAGTTTCCGCTTTATACATACCTATCCCACATATTTTTAGGGAACTCGGGGATTTAGGTGTAGTCAGTGGAGAATATAGAAGAGATCTTTTATCCAGAAATGTTATTTACAGTTATTTATTGGGGCTACTGCAACTACCTCAACAGCAAACACTTTCCTAGTCTGTGCAAGAACAAACACAATCCTAGCTGTTGCATGAAATAAAGAATGGAATAAAGAGGTAATGTTGAAACAAAGAAAATGGAAAGAATTGAATGGTGGATGTGCCAATAATGAAATGCATAAGCAATTCCACAGGTGAAGACTGGTGAAGCAGAAATGGTGGTTTTGCTTTTGTGCCTGTGTTTCATACTTAATTGAATCAAAATAACATATAGGATATATTCTTTGCCTGAAGCTCACAATTTTATTTCATCACAGAGATAGGATAGTTGCACATCAAAAGATGAAAATAAAGTGGAGGAGGAGGAGATGGGACAGAGGGAAGTGATACAGAAGGCTCAAATAAACAGGATCCAAAGGCAGATGGGTCATCTGAGGCACTTGCTAACAGGAGCTTATTTGGAATATTTCACTTGTGCCCTGCATCATTCAGATGGACTTTTGCCATTCCAATCATCAAGCTAGATCAATCTGTTGTTTTTCCCTTTATCCTCATACTTTGCTTTCTGCTTTACTTGTAACGTATTGAGTGTATATTCTGTGTTGATTAATTATGCTTATGTAGAAGCCTGTGAAGGCCTGTCAGAATTTCATTTAGGTTGCTTGTCATGGGTTTGTCAGCACCTGGCAGGTGTATTGAGTGTATATTCTGTGTTGATTAATTATGCTTATGTAGAAGCCCGTGAAGGCCTGTCAGAATTTCATTTAGGTTGCTTGTCATGGGTTTGTCAGCACCTGGCAGGTTTGTTCTTCTATCCTCTAGTGTGATCCAGACACATCTTTGATGCAGGGAGGCAGGCTCCGTGTCAATATCCAGGACCAAAGGTAAACCCACGGGTGTCATCGTGGTGTGATTTGCAGGTAGCAGGGTAGGGGAAAGGAGAATGCCAATTAAATACAATACAAGAATGCTGTATGTATATATTCCTAGTGTGGTTTGTAATTCCCAGGGCTTTTACCTTGTGAGTAATTGACACCTCTGTAAGGTGGATCTCTATAATTGTCCCCATCACTGAGGAGGAAATTGTCTTGCACTCTGGAAAACCTCATTTATGCTCTGTGTATCTTTGCTACTATCCAACTACTTCCCAGGGGTGCTCTGAGTACCAATTAGTAATTATGCAGAAGAGCTCTTATGCTCTGATGAGATCCTTTGGAATGTAGGCATCTGTGAAACTGATGATATCTTCTCCAGGTTTTCTATAACACTTGGCAAAGGGCCAGGTGGTGTGATTTGCAGGTAGCAGGGTAGGGGAAAGGAGAATGCCAATTAAATACAATACAAGAATGTTGTATGTATATATTCCTAGTGTGGTTTGTAATTCCCAGGGCTTTTACCTTGTGAGTAATTGACACCTCTGTAAGGTGGATCTCTATAATTGTCCCCATCACTGAGGAGGAAATTGTCTTGCACTCTGGAAAGACTCATTTATGCTCTGTGTATCTTTGCTACGTATCCAGCTACTTCCCAGGGGTGCTCTGAGTACCAATTAGTAATTATGCAGAAGAGCTCTTATGCTCTGATGAGATCCTTTGGAATGAAGGCATCTGTGAAACTGATGATATCTTCTCCAGGTTTTCTATAACACTTGGCAAAGGGCCAGGCACCTTTGGTCATCTAATCAATTTGCTTGGAGTTAATCTGGAAAGAATTTCAAGAGAAGAGTTTTGACTAAGGTTTCAGCATGAAGGGATGATGGACTGAGAGACATCCTCTGATTTAGTCTATGTTCTTATTGTGTAGGCTGGTAGCATGGTGGTTTTGAGCACGTTTTAGAGCTAGTGCGCCTGAATGACATAGCATAATCTTTCTTGGTTTTTCTCATTGGTAAATAGGAGCAATAATAATTATCCAATGAAGATTTGGAAGAGATTAAATGAGATAATACCTGTCTGCACATGGTAAATTATCCATAAATCCATTGTTGCCACAGCTGTTGCTTAGGTCCTGGCAAAAAGTAGGTGCTTAATGAAAAAATGAATGATTTCATTTATATCTGGGTTGACATCTATGGAAATGAAGCAAGAAGAATGGATGCTAAGCCCTTCCTCTGACGGTCCCTTGAGGACTTGACCCTGTGTATCTAGATCCAACATCCATTCAATCAAAAAGCTCAAAAATGTGCAGTAAGTTAACAATGAGGGTCCAGTAACACCTTCCTGCTCTTGTGTCCATTCCTAAAACCTGCCAGGCATATCTGTTTTCTGTAGGTCATTTCTCCACTTTGGTGTGACAGTGCTGGAGAAGGAAAATGGGAATATGAATTTTAGAGATGTGCTGGTATCCCCTGATTAAAAACAAAAACTAAATCAAAAAGCAAACGCTCCCACAACACAACACCATGGTTTTCTTCCTTAAGAACGTTATCTTTGTTCGCTTCCCAATAGTCAGCTTTCTTTAAAGTACCTTCTCTTCTCCCTGCAGCATTTGTTTTCCCACCACTGCAATTGCTTTCAGCCCCTTTTCTCCTAACTGTGCTACGCCAGCCCCTCAGTGCTGCTCTCATGAGCTGATTCTGCGGCCACTTTTCAGCCTTTTTGGGCTTGACTTTCCTGCTATATTTGACACATGGCTGGCCCCTTACACAAAGTGAATTTTCTCTCTCACCAGTTGCCTCTTATGGCATTACTCAGTCCTGGTTTTTAATCTGTTTCTGACTGCTTTCTCCAAGACCCCTTGCTGTCTACCACTGACATTATTAGTATCCTGGGCTCTGCCTGCCCCATGCTCCCTTAATCCCCTGGCAGAGGAACCCCCAGTCTCTGCAACCTCAAGCCCTGCCTCCTTTCCTTTGCAAACACAGTCTGAAGCTCTCTTAGTTCTTGAACTTGCCTCAGAACTTGCCCTGAGGCTGTTGTCTTTGTGCTTTCAAATGTATCCCACTCCTTGCTTGGACCAAAAATGTGCAGTAAGTTAACAATGAGGGTCCAGTAACACCTTCCTGCTCTTGTGTCCATTCCTAAAACCTGCCAGGCATATCTGTTTTCTGTAGGTCATTTCTCCACTTTGGTGTGACAGTGCTGGAGNTTCCTTTGCAAACACAGTCTGAAGCTCTCTTAGTTCTTGAACTTGCCTCAGAACTTGCCCTGAGGCTGTTGTCTTTGTGCTTTCAAATGTATCCCACTCCTTGCTTGGAATACCCTCCCACCTTTCCATTGGTCTTATTCCTGGTCATCCTGCAGGTTTCAGCTTAGATGTCATTACTTCAGGGACTTTCTTGATCTTTAAACAACCATGTCCCCTCAAATGAACTTGCTCCATTATAACACTCAGCCAATATTCATATAATTACTTGTAAGTGTCTGTATTCTGTGACAGAGTTCCCCCTTTGTGATGTTATGTAGTTTGTACTATGCAAATGTTCAGGACAGAAGTGGTGAATAGGGACAGAAATCTCACCTACACTCTGTGATCCCTGGTATGGGACAGCTCTGCCCAGAGGCTGCGCTTTGATCTAATTTGCACAGAGAGAGGTTCAAGGCCAGCAGAAGCCCTATTCCCTAACAGCTTGTAAGTTTAATGAAGGAGAAACTTTGTCTATGTTATTCACCACTGAATTCTCAGCTTCTAGCAAAGTGCCTGGAATCTTTCAACTAACAATTGCTAAATGTATAAATCTTCTCCATTACAGTGTTCTAGAAATGCACTGTCCTACATGGTAGTTTCTAACCCACATATATGGCTCCTGAGGATTTCAAATATGGTTCAAGATATACTCAGTGCAAAGTACACATGAAGTTTAATACTTAGCAAGAAAAAAAAATACAGAATATCTTAATTTTGTATTAATCACAAAATTAAATTTTATTTTAGATATATTGTCTTAAATAAGATGTATAATTGAGATTAATGTCATAGACTGTTCTGTGATGTTATTACTTCAGGGACTTTCCTGATCTTTGAACAACCATGTCCCCTCACATGAATTTGCTAGATGATTTGCAACTGAGGCTCACACTAGGTTTCTACTGGACAGCACTATTCCATATGTTCTTCTGAGACACTGCTCCACATCTGAGCATTCATTGGACACCGTTCCACAGACACTTTAAGCTCAACAGAATTGAATTTGTCGTATTTTCCAATGGTTTGCACCTCTGTCTCAGATGTTACCTCAGATGTTAATAGTTACAACTCCGCCCATCACATAAGGTAGAACACTGGATTATTCCTTCACTCTTATTTATTTCTTTATTTTATAAAAGGACTCTCTTCCTCCAATTTGCCCTTTTTCTAATCTACTTATCACAATGCTAGGAATATGGCCACCAAACTATCCAGCATAAATCCTGTAATGATTCCTCATCAGCAACATACAGGACACCCATTTTGGTAAGGCTCATAGACAGCCTTTCCTTATGATCAGGTGCTGTCTCCTCTCTCTACCGCCTCAAAACCCCCTTCTTTTAATCCTAAGAAAAATAGCTAACATTTACTGAATATGTTCCAAAAATATACCTTTACAATACCTTATCATTCTCATTTTACAGAAAGAAACTAAAGCAGGAAAAATTAATTTGACCAACATTTCACTTAAGCAATGGAGCCAATATTTGAACTTAAACAATCTGACTTTGGAGTCTGGAATCTTTACCAGTGTGCTCTATTTTACTTTAATAGTAATGAAGTCATTTCTATTCTCTGAATATATTAAGATTTTCTATACCTTTGTATCTTTACAAATATTTTTTTCTTTGCTTGGGAACTTCCATTATCCCTTCATCACCTTATCCAGTAGATCAGTTCTTTGACATCCTTTAAAATACATCTCCAAAGACCCCTATGTATAAATTGACCATATCTTACCAGGAATGTTTAGTAGTTTTTCTGTGCTTGCCTAGCCTTTAAAACAATGCAAATGTCAACACAGGGCTCTAGCCAACTGAGCTAATCGGCCAACAAATAAGATTAAATCAACCTAAAAAGCTTCTGCACAGCAAAAGAAACGATTAACAGAGTAAAAAAGACAACCTACAGAACGGGAGAAAATATTTGCAATCTTAGCATCCAACAAGGGATTAATATCCAGAACATAAAAGGAACTCAAACAACTTAAAAGCAGAAAAACAAGTAACCTGATTCAAAAAATGGGCAAAGGATCTGAATGGGCATTTTTCAAAGGAAGGTATACAAGTGGTCAACAGACACATAAAATAATGCTTAATATCACTCAGCATCAGGGAAATGCAAATCAAAACCACACTGAGAGATCATCTCACCCCAGTTAAATCAGCTATTATCAAAAAGACAGAATAACAAATGCCAGCAAGGATGTGGAGAAAGGGGAACCCTCCTACACTGTTAGTGGGACTGAAAATTGGTACTGCCATTATAGAAAATGGTATGGAAGTTCTTCAGACAACTACAGATAGAATTGCTATATGATCCAGCAATACCACTGCTGGGTATATATACCCAAAGGAATGGAAATCATCTTGTCAAAGCGATACCTGCACTCCCATGTTTATTGCAGCTGTATTTACAATAGGTAAGAGTTGGAATCAACCTAAATGTCCATCGACAGATGACTGGCTAAGAAAAATGTGGTATGTATACATAATGGAATACTACTCTGCCATAAGAAAGAATGAAATTTTGCCATTTGCAGCAACATGGAGGAACTTGGAGAAACTTACATTAAGTGAAATAAGCCAGGCACAGAAAGAGAAATACCTCATGCCCTTACTCATAAGTAGGAGCTAAAAAAAAAATAAACAAACAAATAAAAAAAGAAAGAAAAACACAACAGTCACAATAATATGTGAAACTCTCAAAAGGAGAGAACAGAACTGAGGTTACCAGAGGTGGTAAAGGGGGAGGAGCTGTTAGCAAGAAATTGGTAAAGGACCACAAAAAATGACTACATTGTATAATGTTGAATACACTAATTATACTGACTTGAGCATCACATATTGAACACAGGTATTGATATTCAACACTGTACCCCACAGATATGTATAATCAATTATGTTTCAAAAAATTAAAAAATGAAAGAAATCTCAACAACCAGAAATTTTTGAAAACAAAAAATTTAAAAATAAAGAAATAAAACAATGTAAATATCATGTGTCCTCCTCATTCAAAAAATGCATGTTTTTAATTGGTTTTCGAGCATCAAGTGCAGTGCTTGACACAGTTGGTTCCCAGTGAATGTCTGTTAGAGTTTTGGCTGCAGGGGGGTGAAAGGGACAGAGCCATCTGAACAGGATAGCCCTTGGCTAGGAGGTCGTGAGATTGCTGACTGAGTTGACACTGTCTGGACTCTTGAGATTTCCAATCCTAATTTGAGAAACATAGGACTAGACAAGAATGGAATTCATCCTAGTTATCCTAGGTTATCATTCATGAAACCATTTTTGGCAGAGTCATGGAATTTCTGGACAGTGTTGGAGCTGAGACAGTTTAATAGCTACAGCCCTAATTGTACAAAGAAGTAAATTAAGATTAGAAAAGCTAAGTAACTTATCCATAATGACACTACAGTATCAGAGCCTGTACTTGAACCTGAATCTTCTGACTTCAAATCCATGGCTTCTAGCTCTCTTCTATGGACACACAAATACCAAGATAATCATATACACACACAAACTCACACACACACACACACTCACACACACACACACACATATATACATACATACACATATATCTTCACTGCCAATGAACTGATTCAGTAAATGTATGAGTTTTTCTCACCTACAGCCTGAATTCATTTGTGGAAATGATTAGGGCTAATATAAAAACAGTGATTTATACAGAAGATCTCCTTATCTGCTTCTAAGCTATATGAAGAAATGCACAACTTCACGTTTTCCCAAGACAGGGAAAATGTATCCAGTCAACAGTTTTGACGCCAAACAGGCAAAGCAAAGGAATCAAGTTTATTCAGTTTTGCTGACTGGCTTTTCCCAGCTTTCACTACTCCCGTAACTACCATCATAATAACATCTAACAGCATGTAATAATTGTTCTCTACCATAATTCCTGCAATATGCTTTGCATGCCTTACCACATTCAATTCTTATAACAACCCCAAGAGAGAGAGCACTATTACAATTTCCCATTTTACAACTGAGGATCCTGAGGCCCAAAGAGATATATTTCACAGGGTCACAGAACATTTTAATAGCAGAAACTGTACTTGAATTTAATGTAAACCTAACACCAAAGCTTACATTGTAACCACTAATCCAGTCCATGTGCCTTTAACAGTATACTTATTTTCTACTTAGAATGATAAAATCATAGAATTAGAGACCTAGAAATGATGTTAGATACTATCTGGTCTCTATAAGTCATTTGATAGAAACACAAAGTAAGGTTCTGGAAAGTAAGTGAATCAACTTCTCCTGGACTTAATGTTCTTACTATTTTTTCCATATTTTTCTGTATCACAAAATAAAGTGCTTTTCATAGTGTACATAATAAATATGGATGACTGACTTTCATGAATTCTTCCATAAATATACACAAGCATATAAACGCATGCATATGCATATATGTATATCAATGTCTAGTCTATGTATTTCCAGTAATACAGCCAGCCTGTCAAAACATAGAAAAGGACTACATTTGGGAGAGAATTACAGTATCATTACCACTGACATGAGTAGAATAGATGTGTGTCCCTTAAATGCTGCCTGTCAGGACCTACTCCTATCTTAGCACCCAGTTTAAACAGAACTCAGCCAGCTGCCTGTGGATTTAACCAACACTGCATGTTAATGCAAAAGCCTGATTACCCAGATGGTTATTTCTAGGCCCTTGACCAAAAATAGTAACTGAGCATGGATCTAAAGCATATCTACCCTATACATAGACTAGTGGCTTTTTGCTTTCTTAGATTGGTTCTCTGCACAAATGTACACGTATGCAGATGGTGGCTATTTTAATAATTTCCACTAGGGACAGAAAGAGGGAAACAGAAGAGACTGAGCAGCAATCTTCTAAATCTGTGAAAATCTCTATAATACTTTGTCTCTCATATCTTCAACTGCATTATTCCTGATATATGAGGTGCTCAGATTCCTTGGGCTCAGATTACAGGACACGCCTGTGGGTTACAAGCCATTCCCCAACATTTCAGGCCCTCCTGTTGGCTCTCCCCTACAGGGAAGCTACTGTTGCCAGTTAGACCAATTTTCAGCACCGACATGGGGAAAATGAGACCATAAGGGGCTGGCTTATGCAAATCCAGTGGCTGGGCATGCTCAGTAGAGAAGGGTTATATAACCCTTGTGGTGAATGACCTTCCACTAGAGGTGCTAGAGAACTAGGGGGTGCTAAAGAGCACAGAATATTTTTGAATATGTCTGGTGCATGTGACAGGATTTGAACAATGAACATGCTCCAAGAAGAGACCAACTGAGCATGTGCAAGACTAATGTTCCATAACAGGGAACCACCCTCTTAATTGAATATTCATTAAATGGAAAGACTATAAAAGCCAAATCCCAGCAGAAGGTGGGGCTGTTGTTCACTCTCCTGGAGCCTGCCTGTATACCTGTGGAGTGTGTATTTCTTCCTTTTTGTATCAAGCTTACTTTCAGCAAGCATCTGCTCATTCTCTTGAGCCAGCTTGCACTCTGTTCTGAACTTTAAGTGTGTATTTCTTGCTTTTGTGTTAAACTTGGTGCAGGCCCTGCTTAGTCTCTGGAGCTATGCCACACTCTCTGTGAAATCTGTATCTCTCATTCATTATATTAAACCTGTTCTCACTTTCTACTATGACTCTGCTCTTGAATTCTTTCCTGTGGCA
>NW_007727865.1:151462-160928 GCF_000696425.1 Galeopterus variegatus | reverse complement strand
TCAGGGCTCCCCAGACCCTACCTCCAACATCATTCCTATCCTTGCTGTTATTATTGTATGTGGAGTACCCACCTTATCTGTGAACTTCCTTGAAAAAGTGTCTTGCGTGCCTTCATATATCCCCTATATTACCAACACAGTGGCTCTACACTTCAAAAGCAAAATAAAGGCTTGGTGAATTGCAGAAGCCACAGAATAAAAAGACCAAGCAAACACACAGAACTTGAAGGTCTCCGAGGGACTACAGTGGAGAAAGTTCCAGTTTTGAAGTTTGACTAGCCCTGTGCCTGTTCCAAGGTGAGAAATTCCCAGTATATTGTGAAAAATCAGATCTCTACGGCAATGATTTCAAACTATTCCACTTTTGACAAGAAATAGAACCCTCAAATTTTCATCAAAGCAACTTACATGAACAATTCTGCATCCCTTTTATGAGGAGCTCTCTCTGAGGCAGAACTGTAGAACTTGTAAAGACCATGGAAACCATCTTTGCCCTGGCATTCCATGGTTTGTGGGGAGCCATTTTTGATTACCTTTGGAAAGAGATAATTTCATTGCCTTGTAGGAGAGTCTCTCTTCCTATAAATTAAATTAATTCAGACCTTCACTTGTCCTTCCTGGTTCTGTTTCAATAAACGTAAGAATAAATCATCCTGAGCTTGCTTTGCTTATGCTAGTTGTTTTCTTAACCAGCTTCCTTTTCTAATCTTTCTATTCCTACAGGCAGAGACTCTTTGCAGGGTAAAATTGTTCATTTCAATCTTGGCATTTTTTATTACATTTGGAATAACTTGGCTCAGCGACTCTAACCTTGAAGTGCAGTTCCCCCCGCCCCCACCACGGTAAGAAATCAACAGGAGCTGTAAGGGGAAGAACACAGTTTCCATTTCTTTGCAAATCCATATTTACATGGTGAAGGCTATGCTGGTTCCAAAGGCAAATGGACAGCCTATCATCCAAAAAGAATGACAGATAAGGATTAGGTTAAATACTGGAAAACATTTAGAAACTGAAAGAAAGACTGCATTCATGACGGAAATAAAAGGGGCCATTCTTTGGCAAAACATAAAACAGCATCTGTTGAAACAACTCAAGTTCTGAGCTGCTTTGCATGGCATCCTTTGTTGCCCAGGGATGGCAGCTTCTCTCAGGCCTTTGAGGACATGAAATGATGACAGATAAAGGTCTTGTGCCAAGAAGTAAAGGGAAAAAAATATATATCACATTTTGATGTGCAGCTACTAGGATGGCAGCTTCTCTCAGGCCTTTGAGGACATGAAATGATGACAGATGAAGGTCTTGTGCCAAGAAGTAAAGGGAAAAAAATATATATCACATTTTGATGTGCAGCTACTTGATTTTCAGCCATCTAAAAATACAGAGAGGAGGCTGTCAATTGCATTTAATGAACTGCCTTGGTAGCCCTGGGTGATTAACTCCAGTTTCACCCAGCCCTATCATGTACCATGGAGTGCACATTTGCAGAGCTTTCTGGCTTTGAGGAAAAGATAAACCCCATGTGTGTAATCTACTCCAGGTGTACCAAAGTGGCTCTCTGCCCTTTTTCTTTGGCTCTGTACCCTACCCCATTGACATTCCAGTGTAATGTATTATCTTTTTCTGTGTGCAATATTCATAACAACAAAGCCCAGAAAAGTCCAATTTAATTCACATAATTATTATAACAACCCATTTTTGCCAGTACTTTTTACATTATAATTTTTAGGTATAAAATCAGGAAAAAAAAGAACACAATCTTGGTCATGCCTTAACCCAAGGAATAAATAACTGAGGTTACTTACCACTTGTATAGTATTAACGAAGTTTAACATACACAACTGATTGTATTATTAGAAACAGAGAGAATGAACTTTATAAATGATCAAGGTCATTCTCATTTGTTTAGTGTAGAAAACAGTAAACATAAAAGACATGCATGCTTTACTATTTCAGTTTTATTCAGAATTTCTCAGATATAACTGATTAAAGAACTAGTAACATTATTTGTTCTCCACATATGAAGTAGCTAATAGATACCAGCCATGCAAAAACAAAGAAATGACTGTGTTTTACTGCAAGATTTTATGACTTTCTCTTTTGATGTGTGAACCATGAAATATGCCAGAGGTACTTTGTTGTCTGTTTATAGTACCTATGTACACTCTTAATGAGTTGCCAATTTTTACTTCCTTTAAGGAACCCTAATAGTAAAACATCTATCTACATATTGAAAAATTCATTTAAGCATGTTCTGCGTCCTTAAAGAGGCAAAGTCTACTGGTCTTCTTAATTAAATGTTGGTTCCAAGACTCTCTATTGTCTAAGGCTGTAGTTCAGCTTATTCATAGAGGACTACAGGTTGAGAGACATGCAATTTAATCAAACCATGATTTTCAAGGGAGAATTTGAATTCTGTTGTTTTAAAGAATAATCGAAAAGGAGCATATGTACTTAACCCCGAGACTTTGCTGATGACAATCTAACTTTTAATTTCATTTTGTCTTCTCTGATGTAATATAGGAGGTGGTAGGAAAATGTTTGTGAAGACTTGGCATGCTGGAAGGAGGTAATTGTTGTTTGACCCAGAGGCAGCTGGTGGGTAATGACTCTCAGCTGCTGATGCAGGTGGCATCAGGGCCCATAGGCTGTGGGCGTCACAGGATCTCACTTCTGTGATACGATGGGGTTGTGTCGCCCAACTTGAAGATCAGCTATTCTCGAGAACTGTTGAATGTTGTTACTGAAGTGGAAATTATTGGTAGTTGGAGAGGACGATGTTAAGACAATGTTAAGCTGGGGTGGGATTTGGAAAAGAAAGCCATAACATCTATTCAAACCTAAATCTAGCCTCCTGAGTATGTGAGAAGACTGGAGGGCACATGTAGTATGAACTCAGTCTCCACATGCCTTCTGCCCTTGATATCCACGGAAGCCCCTAGAACTGCATCGGGGAGTAAGGAAGCAAAGTTGTCTACCTCAGTGAGGCATTTACCTTCTCTTCTTTGGTAAGCTTTTCCCACTTCTGAAGGGAGAAGCAAATGAACAGAAAGTATCCCCTCTTTTCTTCCTCTCTCTGCTGGGAGAGAATCCGGTCTTTGCCTAGGCAAATCTGTTTCCCTACTCAAGAAGTAAAAATGAAAGGCTTTTGCTGTGGTTATCAGTACAGCCTAATTTGACTTTGCATCAATGACCATTTTTACTAATTATTCCCCTGAAATGCAGAGTAGTGAAAGTGAAAGTTCGAGGTGGTTAAGTATGTCTTTCCTACCTCCTTGAAGGAGCTTTACGTAAATGTTCAAGACAATTTTTACTGTTAAATTCTGGGATTACCATAGACAGTCTCTTTAGACATGGTTTTTCAGAAACTTCCTTTTCTGCATGAGTGAAAATTTTGAATATGTTCAATATTTAAAAATTGATTATGTTGAAATTGTTGTATTTCAGTGCTCAAATTTACTTATATCAAAACTAAAAGACTGTTGGATTCGGTAGGTCAAGGAAACCTTCTTGGTCCTGAATGAGAATGTGTCAGAACCTAGAACAAACCTCTGCAGGGCTCATCAACAGAATAAAAATGTGTAAAACATCTATTTTTTCTTATTTGACGTATGGGGTGGCCATTGCATAGTCCTCCCTCTCTCTCCCCCTATCCCCATATGTTCTGTTTTATATAAGAACTTGTTCTTTATTTAAGAAAAAATTACTAAAATATTAATAAAATGTTACAGAAAAGGAAAAACACATACAAAATTATATAAATAACAGAGCCAATCAGATGAGGGAAAACAGCAGCTCTAAAGACCTAGCAAGGCCTTTACCGTAAGTTAAGTGATATTAATATTTATTGAATACTTGGTGCCATGTACTTTACATATTTTATTTCAGTTAACATCCTTAACAATCCTGTGAGGTAAACGTTAATCTAAATTTTAGAGATGAGAGTCTGGGACTCAGAGAGCATAAGAAACTTACCTTAGCAGTTGCTAAGTAGTAGAGGGAGAATGTGAGCCCAAGTCTCCCTAATTCCAGAACCCACATACTCCCCATCCAACATGCTGGCTTCCAACCAGCTGAACCGAGTAAGCAAATGCCCTTGCAATTATTTCAATGAAATTGTGTTTCTCTGATGTGAGGTTATTTTTTAAGGGTCAGGTCCTATGACATATTTATGTACAGAAAGCCAAGGGCAAAGCTAACCTCATATTCAATACTCATAAATACTCAAGTTCACGAGGCTAGTATGTTGCAGGGTTAAAACTGAGATCCAGGTTTGCCTTCATCTTCAACTCACTTCTCCCTCAGGATAAAGTCTCAGGTCAGTTTCTTGTACATAACACTTGCTGGATCTGGAAAACTCGGTATTAAAGCTAATGCGTTTATCGAGTCAAAGAGCCAAGTTCTCTCAGTCTTGGCTTTGGAGGACAAGTGCGAGTCAGAGCAAGGCTGCTATAGGTTGTTTCATCAAGTTTTTTCTTTGAAGTTACGTGGAACATCAAGAAATGTCAAGAAGCCTAGAAACATGGAAACTTGTTTCCTAATTTTCTCAAACAATGGCACTAACCAAAGCAAAAGGAACTTTGATAGAAGAAAGAATCAATTGTTTAGCCTTGTCGCATCCTAACAGTTAATAAAACAAAGAGTATATTCACAGTGCAAAAATGCTTTCCCATTCTCTCAAAATAGGGGATATCATGCTGGAAGATATTTTATAGAAGTCCTTCCTCATAGGACTCTGTAAACCGTACTGGTTCAAGAACAAAATTAAAGTTTCGATTTGTGAGACTGATTCATCCTGTACTTTAGAAATTCTAATTGCGTATTTGTACCATGTGTCGCAACCTGAAGAAAAAAGGTGTTTCTTCATTTTTCCCTTTTGCTAATGACGAGCCCCAGTAGCTCACCTTTCAATCTGTGAAACAATGTTTTCTTTTCAAATCTGAAACCTGACTATCTATCCACCACAATAGCTGCATTCCACCCAGAATTTTTCTCCAGCCATTATCTTCCAAAGAATTTTTCCCCAGTCCATTCTCCTGTAGGTTCTGAGTCATATCCAAAAGCTATTACAATTTATACTTCTGGTTCCTGCTGTTTATAGACTTGCTGTTGTATCATACCTCCTCTACACTTCCATCAGTGAAACCTAAAATGAAGTCAGAGCCATAAGTACATAAGAGAAAACCCAACGTTCTGAATCATGGCATACTTTTATTTGGAGAAACTAAAATATTTATTTGAAAGTGAGTTCTTCAAATTTTGGCTGACAACAATTAACCTACTATAAGAAATGGGGGAAAAAATCAAATATTAGAACAAGTGATACAAAAGAATGGAAATTTTTGGACAGAAATTTTCTGTATTGGTAAATCGGCTACCCTTTTGTTTCATTCCTTTAAGAATTGCTCCATGTGGTCCTCTTTGGAGATTTTTGAGGTATTGTTAGTCTTGATTAGAGTAGAAAGCAATTATATTTAAATGTATTCTTTAATTAATAAAAGTATTTTAAAATATTATGTATGTTTAACTGAATGTTACGTTACAAAATTGTAGTTTTTAAAAATAAAATGTTAAAATAAGCAAAAGTGTGTATATGCCCCACTTTGACAGGTCTCATTAGTTCAGGGACTCTAGATAGAAGCTTCTTTGCATATCAGCTTTCAGAGATAAAACCCTGTCGGGACAGGATGTTTGTGTATAAATCTAAGTCCAAAACTCAAATAGGAAAATTTTTTTACCAAATTATGCTCCACATTGAAATTTATGTATTATGTTTCAATGCATGGTAGAGTTCTTTTTTTACTTTTGGCTATGTCCACTCATGTTAAATAAACCCCATTATTGCCTCTTTATTTTGAGCACCATTGATGTGGTTTGCTCTGTGATTGATATGCCTTTAACAATCGATTGCTATTGGTTGGCCAAAATGAATGTCTCAAGCTCATGTTGGGTTCCAACTCATCAACAGTCTATAGTTAACATATACTTTGGAGTACAATTTGCCTTATGTAATATCATATTTTAGGGATTGACTGGAAAGTAGGCTGTTTCTACAAACTTGAACCTATCACTAATTTTTAAAGCTATAGAAGCTTCAGATCAGTGTCTAAAAACATGAAATAAATGCATCTGATCAAAAAAAGAAAAGAAAAAAATAAAAGTCTTGTTGATTTTAGATCTACTTATTCACCCAATTTTATTGTGGGTTGCTCTATGTATATGTGTACATTTTAAATCACTCTTTAGCATCTGCCCATTTGGGGACCATTTTTTGAGACTAGGTAAGGAAGTCTCCTAAAGCTACCAAAGGAAGATGCCAAAGAAGGAAGAGGACTCCTCACCTTCAAATATGGGAAAAGGTCTTAGAGTCCCCTTTAGTAACTAAGAAATGGAACAGTCCTATTGTACATGGATATTTGGTAGTTGGCAGCTGTCACTCAAATTTCTTATCCACACCAAGCACGTCCAAATGCAGGGAAGAGTCTTGACTGTTTCTCTGCCCTATTTGGGTAATAACTAAACGTTTCAGCTAGAAATCTCTTCACTATGGTAGAAAAGATCAGTTTGAAGCATCTCACTGTCAACTTTTCTTGGAAAGGATAGGGCGCTTACATGCTCACACAGACATGCACACACACACACAGATTCATACTTGCTATTTTCTTTTTTCTTTGCCAAAATGCTTATTACTATCTTGTGGGCAGAAACTTTCTCTTCCTTGTTCTTGAAATAAAACTAAGTTTGTGTGTGTGCATGTGTGCTTTCCTTCAAAATGTCAATTTGAAAATTTTCCACTACCCTTCTGAAACAATTATTCTCTTTAAAACTAAATCACAATATTTACTGAAAAGGCTCTGTACTTGACAGATTTCCACACTAAAAAGGAAAAGAATTACTTCAAAAGCTATGTGTAAATAGAAGACAATTTGTATGCATCCCATGTGAAATTAAAAGTCCCCATGCCTATCTGACCTTCAGAAAACTGAAGGACCTTCACACCCCATAATAGAACTTAGAAACACTAAGTACCTTAGAAACATTCTTACTATGTGTGGGTCTACATTCCAGTCACAACAAAGTAAACTAGCCAAATAAATATTAGCAGTCAACACATTTAAAAGTATTGCAAGAAATATTGGCTACTGCAACCTACACAATGTTATCAATTGCATAAGAGTAGTGCTGCCACTACTGATTTAATCAACATCTCCTTGATTTTTATCAAATCTGCAAATTGAACAGTCAACACATTTAAAAGTATTGCAAGAAATATTGGCTACTGCAACCTACACAATGTTATCAATTGCATAGGAGTAGTGCTGCCACTACTGATTTAATCAACATCTCCTTGATTTTTATCAAATCTGCAAATTATTAAGAAAGGAGTCCAGGTAGATAAGGTAAATAAAACTACATTATTAAACTGTTAAATTTCATTACAAGATGAGAAACATTGTGTGTTTTTATTAAGCCAAACATAGAGGCCTAAAGAGAGTTACACATACATTTAATTCATTCTTTCTATCCATCTGTCTCAATTTAGCTGGTGCTCAATTCACCTTGTGTGCACTGCACACCATGTTGTAGCTTCTTGAGTGCTGGAGTTATTGAAACTGTCATTCACTTTCATTTGTTAAAATTTACTTTTTATTCATGAATATTTAAAACACAAAAAAAATTCCAATGCTAGGAAGAAGTCACCTAGAATTTTTTAAATCATAGGTAAGGAATACATTGAACTATTGAAGTTCAAATTCAGATAGTAATAGATGAAAGGAGGCTAAAACGTACAACATCACGAAAGACTAACTTGGCAGTGGATTTATTTGATAGAAGTGGTTCTCAAAGTGTGGTCGGGGACCACTGGGGTCTCTAAGACTCTTTAAAGGGTCCATGAGATCAAGACTATATTTATAACAAACTAAGCTGTTAATTTTCTTGTTTAAGACTCGTTCTTTCATAAGTGTCCTTTAGGGTTTTCCAGGGAATTTATGACGTGTGAGATCATAACAGACTGAATAGAGAAGCAAATCTAAGAATCTAGCTGTCTTCTATTAAACCAGATAATAAAAATTGTAAATATATAAAACGATGCCACTCATATTTTTGTTTTGAAAGAGTTATTTTTCATAAAATATGCCATTTATGTCAACATGTAATGAATTATTATTTTAAAATAAACTGGTAATTAAATATTTTTAATTTTTCTACTTTAATTTCTGATAAATATTGAGATATATAACACACATTAACAAAAGTTTTTGGGGGGTTCTTAACATTTTCCAAACATGTAAAGGGGCCCTGAGATCGAAACATTTGAGTCTCGATTTATTTTTAAAATTAGCACTGCAGTCTCAGTTTATCTTTAAAGTCCCATTTACTGATGCTACCAGAATTCGAAATAGGGTGGCTACAAAAGTCTCCAAAATTCCTATTTGGAAAGATTAGATCTATTTTTCTTTTATCAGTTGCTAATCAATAAAATACAACAAACAGAGTGATTCTATTTTATTTTTTCAGAGGGATTTTAAACATAGTATTTAATATGATTCCTTCCACCTTTTCCATTACTGGACAGTCTCTCTTGGCATTTAATGCTCAACTATTATTAGGAAGCATATTCCTTGTCATATATTACGCATCCAAAAAATGTTTGCTGACTTGATTTGAATTAAGTCTTCTTTCTCACTAACATTTATTTGACTAAATTGTTAAGCTTCTTTCTTTTTTATTTATTTATTTTTTTCATAATTATCATGATGGTCGGCAAAACTAGGTTGGCAGACATCAGTTGTGTGGTCAACAGGGTACCCTCCAGAGCCACATTGGCTGAGCTTAAAAATTTGATCTAATACTTGATCCTGTGTGTATGTGGGTAAGTTCTTTAACCTCTCTGGACCTACAATTTCTCATTGAAAATTAAAAATAAAAATAACTTCTACCTTTATTGTTATGCAGATTAAATAAACTTACATATACATGTAAAAAAAAACTTCAGAATGTAGACCCAAAAGCTTAGAAGCACAACAGAGAAACCCAAACATACTCAGCTAACAAAGCATCAAAAAGAGAACAATTGAAAATGTCTAACTAATTTGGGCAAAAGATAGAAAGTTGGCCCAAAACTTCTAACTAATCTGGGTTTATTTTTAAATAATACAAATGATGACATAATTTTAAATTATCATTATCATCTTAATAGTGCCTTTACAATTCCAGCTACTCTTTAGAAGGTGTCTTAAAATAATGAACACATAGAATTATGTAACATAGTCTAGTTAAAAGCAAAGAAAGAATTAAACTTCCAGAACACTCTTTTACCTCCACTTCTGTAATTTCATGTGGGTTGATCTTTTTTTTTTTTTTTTTCTTTTTTGAGATCAGCCGCACCGCGCTCAGCCAATGAGTGCCGTGAGCGCACCGGTCATCCCTATATAGGATCCGAACCTGCGGCGGGAGCGCTGCTGCG
>NW_007727865.1:148592-150533 GCF_000696425.1 Galeopterus variegatus | reverse complement strand
CAGTTTAAATGTCATCATCCCAAAAATCCCAGACTTTGAGCTTGTTTATGACTAATGGCAATGTATCACTTCCAGTTTTCTTTACAGTTTTTTGTTCTTTTCTTTTAAGCTTATTGCAACTCTAATAATTAGATAAAATGAAGTGCATTACCAATAAAGTTTTACTGAATTAGCTCTGATAACTCATCTCTCCATCTATTCATATTTGACCCAAATAGAATAAGATAAGGAAAATATAAATGAAAAAACATAATTGAGAAAAAAAAATACAGAAAAGGTGAATTTCCCTTGAAATGGATTACAGACTAAAATTTGCTAGAACATTGACACAGGAACACATTCTGTCAAGGGTATGGAAAATCCTCTGGTCTGTTCTGTATCACGTGGCCACTCTAAAAGGAGAGGTGCATCCCACATCACCAAGCTTTCTGCTAGAGAAACTCATTTAGCTTGGTAATGCTAGTTCATTTGAGTTACCAATAGTGACAACATATTGCTTTTTAGATATTACTTCTCTAAAACAGTGAAGTTTAAAATCTGAAAGGAACAGAGATACAAATATTAAAGCACATAAATATTTAGGAAAAAATAAAGTTTTGAGATTTTTAAAAAATGCTTGAAATGAATTATTAACACTCAACATGTCCTTTTCCTTGTGGATGTTTAAGCAGGTGAATTCCAAGTAAGGCAAGGCCATTTCTGTCATAACCGTCAAATGCCTTTCAGCTTATTTAATTTATGACTTGAGGCCCTGCCGTTTCACACCGAGTGTCCTTCTACTTGGGTCTCCACAGTTGTAGCTGAGATGCAGCCCACAGGAGCCGCTCATTGGCTCCGGTACTGTTGCCAACACAGCATCTGTCTCCTCCTTGGTCTCATGAACACACAGAAATTGCCTTCTGATATAACTTTATTTCTATGCAAAACTGGAAGAACTGTCAATCATTTCTCCTGCAATGTTCTTTAGGGAATTAGAAGCAGACTGACTGTGTCATTCTGACATCATGTGACCAGGAAAGACCCATTTTACAAAGCAACATCACAAGACCAAGACCTTTGCATCTGCCTCTATCCTTTATTCTCACTCTTAAAGCCAAGCAATTAATCCTGAAAATTTGCCTTTCACTCTCCTTTACCAATATGATGGAAAACAGGTTTGGCCACCAAAAGTAAGCGAAGACAGAAGAAAGCTACCATTTCCCGAGGGGGAAAAAAACTGCTTAAGTTACCAGTGATGGGCAAATTAAGTGAGAAATTATTTGGTTATAGAAAAATTAACCCCCCAAAATTTTACTAAGTATCTGAAATAAAAACACTGAGAGGATAGACATGAACTAACCAAGAAAACCGTATTTTAAAAGAGTAGGAAATGTTCTTTTATTTCAGTTTAGCATCAGTGTGAAATTCCCTTGGTAAAGATGTATGTGCACTTCTGGGCTTGTGACCCAGCTGTAGAGAAGGAAGGATCTGGAACTGAACATTTCTGGACTGGACGAGTTATGGGAAAAGATTTCCCTCAAGCTCAACAATTTCTGTCCTCTGAATTGTAGTAAATGTGTCTGAGCACATTGAAAATGTCCCTTTGCTTTACATCATGATAAAATCACGTTGTAACAACCCAGAGAGAAATCTTGACTATATTCACAGGTGAATGACCAGAAAATCATTTTTTTTTTTTTCCTTTTTTTTGTCTTTTTTCATGACCGGCAACAGATCGCAACCCTCGGTGTTGCTCCCGCACCTCGCTCAGCCAGCGAGCGGCTGGTCTGTATGTCGGATCTGAACCCTCGGCGGGAGCGCCACTGCGCTCCCAAGCGGTGCACTGTAGCAGTGCGCCACCGGGCCGGCCCCAGAAAATCATTTTTGATGTCAAGAATGTGCCTAAGTGCCTCGTACTTAGAACAGTCAGAATGGAACAAGCAGAAAGGTGACAATTACCTG